>NW_028317892.1:18110000-18410000 GCF_062004578.1 Staurois parvus
AATAAGGCTCTGGACAGCATCTGGAAATGGAAGAGTTAAAAAATGTTCAAACGCAAATGTTTATAAACGTGGTTAGCCGCGTTTAGCCGCGTTTACACACATTTACAAGCGTTTGGTGTTTCAAATACTGATAAAATCTACTGCTGAACGCAAGTTTTCTGTAAACGACGATGTGTACATGGACACATAGGAAAACATTATGGTGAGTTCAGGGGCTGCTGAAAAAACGCTGAACAGCTCCTAAATGTGAGTTTATTAGCTGCAGTGTACATGAGCCCTAAGAAGCTATGTAATCTGTCATTTTAATCTTCACAACACCAGAGAATCTGGGCTGAGGCTTTCTTATCTCCATGCCCCACCGCTAGGGGGTATGTTTGAATTCCCAGAACCAGTATTTTGGAATGCAGTCTTTGGTTACACACGCCCTGTTGTAAATTCTTGTTTTACAGACACTCCAGGATTACATCCAACAGGCCAAATGGTTCTTTGTTAACCAGGCAGTAAGAATCCATAAATGTATTATATAAAAACATGTTGCCTTCCAACAGTAAGGTAGCATTATACCTACAGTCTTGTATTATTTTAGCAATTGTAATATTTATTTTTAAACATTAATATTATATACAATAACATACAGAAAATACTGTATCTTGTTTTCAGGCAGTTTTTCAAGACATTTCTGCTAGTCCCCTATTTGTCTTTTTGACTTAATTGTTGTATTTCATTTTTATATTTATTCTCTTTCAGTAGCCCTGATAAAGGGGGCAGTTTCACCCCAGAAACATTAATAAGGTCTGATTTACACTAGTGCAATGCGATTTTCATCTGATTTCAGCTGCGATTATGTTGTGTGACTTGTTCGTGATTTTCGTGCTTTCATAGCTGTATTTTTTGACGCAATGATTATTTCTACTACTACGAATTTTGAAGAACCGACAATTTGCCTGGGAAGAGAGTTTAGGGTTAAAAAAAACCACTAAATCGCTATCCAAATCCATCAGGATTACATCTACATACAATTTCTAAACAATATATATGTGACTTTTCTATGAGCAAATACATCAAATAAAATAAAACCAAAAAACAAAAAATAAAATATATATAAAAAAATATATATAAAAAACTATAAAAATTATAAAAATTATATCCAAAGTCCCACCGTGTCCAAAACAAAATCAAAAATCCAAAATTATAACAAAAATAGTCCCCACAGGTGTAAAGAAAACACTTAAACTTTTTCTTCTTCTTTCATCACCAAAACCTTCTTAATACCCGCAAATCCTGATATTCATACACCTCAAAAAAGAAAAAAAAAAAAACTCGACATAGTGTCATACCTTAAATGATATAGAACACACGTGCCACTCGCTGTGCAGCATGCAAAATATTAAATAAAAGTGTATACTCAAAACAAGTGTCAAAGCACATACAGATAAGTGAAATGTCAATATGAGTGAAAACACATTCACATAGGATATGAAATGCAATGTGTGAAAACCACTCCACAAATAACACTGCCAGTGTATAAAACCACACCCTATATATAAAAAAGGTGATAGCCAAAAACCCAGATCACCACTCTCCAACTCTTATATGGATGGGTAATTACCCTATAGCAGAAACAGCAGGGCAGATTACCACTCTGGGTTACTCTCTCCTCACATCGATTTTCTCCAAAGACTAGGGTCACTTCCTCCACTTTCCTCCAGAAAACCAGTCACAGTATAAAAGATATTCTTCTTTATTGGTAACTCACATAAAAAATTCTGTGGTAACAGCTCCTCCTCACAAGAAGTATACACATGGACAGGTACAGGGAAACATTAACCGCATGTTCCCACTTCCAAGATGGCTGCGATCGCACTTCCGGTCAACGTCGATGCGTCTGACGTCACGTGTTACTGACGCGTTTCGTCACTTCCTTTGACTTTTTCAGAAGGGTCCCTTTGACCCTTCTGAAAAGGGTCCCTTTGACCCTTCTGAAAAAGTCAAAGGAAGTGACGAAACGTTTCTGCTATAGGGTAATTACCCATCCATATAAGAGTTGGAGAGTGGTGATCTGGGTTTTTGGCTATCACCTTTTTTATATATAGGGTGTGGTGTTATACACTGGCAGTGTTATTTGTGGAATGGTTTTCACACATTGCATTTCATATCCTATGTGAATGTGTTTTCACTCATATTGACATTTCACTTATCTGTATGTGCTTTGACACTTGTTTTGAGTATACACTTTTATTTAATATTTTGCATGCTGCACAGCGAGTGGCACGTGTGTTCTATATCATTTAAGGTATGACACTATGTCGAGTTTTTTTTTTTTCTTTTTTGAGGTGTATGAATATCAGGATTTGCGGGTATTAAGAAGGTTTTGGTGATGAAAGAAGAAGAAAAAGTTTAAGTGTTTTCTTTACACCTGTGGGGACTATTTTTGTTATAATTTTGGATTTTTGATTTTGTTTTGGACACGGTGGGACTTTGGATATAATTTTTATAATTTTTATAGTTTTTTTATATATATTTTATTTTTATTTTTTTTGGTTTTATTTTATTTGATGCATTTGCTCATAGAAAAGTCACATATATATTGTTTAGCTGGCCTTCAAGGGTGAAGGTAGATTACTTTTCTGGGATATTATAGGTCTAAGTGTTGTGATATAGAAGTATAAGTACATACAATTTCTGTTCACTTCTTTTGATGTCTGGCACAATTGTACTGGAATCACACCAAGGTAGTGCAGGAACCTTTTCCAGAAATCACTCCACGCTCCACCATTGAAAACAATATGATTTCCATTATCATGTGATTCTGTTGGACTCAAGAAATTCTGAAGGACCCTCTGCACACTGGTATATACCCTTTCAAGCAAACTATGCAACAAATAGGGATATTTGGTTCACACATATTGCAATACATGTTTAAGCTGGCCAACTGCGTCAAAGTAATCCCTCTATGGCCAGTCCTACTCTGCCCTGCCAACGCAAGTGCTACTGCGGACACAATGCTAGCATAGGGGAAAAGACACAATGGGGAGAGCTACAAGGTTCAGGTCTGGCTACTGACCCAACAATACAACAAACAAGAGATCCCTGTGCTCAAATCCATACAGCTAGTGCATGCATTTATCCATCAGGTGCTAAAGGGGTGTAACCACATTAACTCTAGAAATTCTGAAGGACCCTCTGCACACTGGTATATACCCTTTCAAGCAAACTATGCAACAAATAGGGATATTTGGTTCACACATATTGCAATACATGCTTAAGCTGGCCAACTGCGTCAAAGTAATCCCTCTATGGCCAGTCCTACTCTGCCCTGCCAACGCAAGTGCTACTGCGGACACAATGCTAGCATAGGGGAAAAGACACAATGGGGAGAGCTACAAGGTTCAGGTCTGGCTACTGACCCAACAATACAACAAACAAGAGATCCCTGTGCTCAAATCCATACAGCTAGTGCATGCATTTATCCATCAGGTGCTAAAGGGGTGTAACCACATTAACTCTAGAAATTCTGAAGGACCCTCTGCACACTGGTATATACCCTTTCAAGCAAACTATGCAACAAATAGGGATATTTGGTTCACACATATTGCAATACATGTTTAAGCTGGCCAACTGCGTCAAAGTAATCCCTCTATGGCCAGTCCTACTCTGCCCTGCCAACGCAAGTGCTACTGCGGACACAATGCTAGCATAGGGGAAAAGACACAATGGGGAGAGCTACAAGGTTCAGGTCTGGCTACTGACCCAACAATACAACAAACAAGAGATCCCTGTGCTCAAATCCATACAGCTAGTGCATGCATTTATCCATCAGGTGCTAAAGGGGTGTAACCACATTAACTCTAGAAATTCTGAAGGACCCTCTGCACACTGGTATATACCCTTTCAAGCAAACTATGCAACAAATAGGGATATTTGGTTCACACATATTGCAATACATGCTTAAGCTGGCCAACTGCGTCAAAGTAATCCCTCTATGGCCAGTCCTACTCTGCCCTGCCAACGCAAGTGCTACTGCGGACACAATGCTAGCATAGGGGAAAAGACACAATGGGGAGAGCTACAAGGTTCAGGTCTGGCTACTGACCCAACAATACAACAAACAAGAGATCCCTGTGCTCAAATCCATACAGCTAGTGCATGCATTTATCCATCAGGTGCTAAAGGGGTGTAACCACATTAACTCTAGAAATTCTGAAGGACCCTCTGCACACTGGTATATACCCTTTCAAGCAAACTATGCAACAAATAGGGATATTTGTCTGTTGGACTCAAGTCACATGGTGTGAACCAGGCCTAAAGCAGATTTCTCTGGCAATCACATTGTCCATTGATCCATTTTTTGCCACTCAATTCCTTCTACTATTTATCAGCCTGAGGGCTGTCAGGGGGATCTGCCTTTGTAGAGCCCTGCAGAGTTTGTCAGTCCTGCAGCTATCCTTTTGGAAATTATGTGCTGAAGAACTTGAAAGTTAAAGGAAAACAGGATCACAGTGAATGCAAGTTTCTTTTCCATTATTTATAAGGGCCCTTTCACAACTTTGCAGTGCATTGCCATTAATGCACATTGCTTGTTAAAGTGTTAAAGTGGTTGTAAACCCTTACAGATACCCATTGAAGTGACTGGCCTCAGCTGATACACAGATATGAAACAAGACCAACTCCAAGTTGCACCTGTTTATCAGCAGCCATCTGTCCTCTATAGCCTTCTACAACACACACATCAAATTATTTATTCTCAGCTCCAGCAGCAGAGAGCAGGGATATGACATCACACACACTGCAAAGCTAGAGCACACAGCTGAATGTCCCTGTACACAGGCTCATAGAAACATATAGAGGTAAGGGTATGAATAATCTGCTGTGTGCTGGAGGAGGGAGAGAGGCTGTCTCCCAAGAGGCTGTTGGTGTAATCTATTAGGAGTGAGTCATGCAGATAGAAGAAAGAGGAGAGATCAGAGGGGAACCACACTCAGTGCTTTGGATTTGGGCTAGAATGTACTATAGAAGGAGGTGCTTTGTTCATTTTTCATGTCTGAGGTTTACAACCACTTTAAGGCAGCTTGTTCATTTTAACTGGGTTTGCAGAGCACCTTAACACACTAGAAACTGTACATGACTTTTTAATGCAACGCACAGCACAGCGTGGCATTTGTATTGTTGTGTGCTGCAGTGTGGGTGCATTGTCCAATACTATAACAAGTGCATTCTAGTGCTATTCAGAATTAGTGGCAGCACAGCCCACACACAGTGCTGCCGCATTATGAAGCATTGCAGTAATGTAAAACCGCTCATTATTGTAACACAAATTTTTTTTTACCAAGCTATTGTGCGTCCCTCTAGACATGTTGGGGGTCTGTTCTTAAGGCCCCCTTATACTGATCCTAAGTTGACTACCTCTGATTTACTCATTTACTTTTACTGGTTAGAGTAAAGTACCCTTATCTTGGCTATTATGGAGCTTTTGTTGGCTGGCTAGTGTGTAATTTAGAAATTCTATTGACTGGCTCACACCCATTACAGATGTTACATCATTACAGGTATTTATATTGCGCCAACAATTTTAGGAAGTGATTTACATATGTTGTACATTCCCTTCAGTCCCTGTCCTGAAGGAGCTTACGGGCCCCAATCTCACATTCATACATACACCCTAGTGCTAACCACTAAACCAAAGGTCTCCAAACTGTGGCTCGGGGGCTGGATGCGGCTCTTTGCCACCCTTTAACCACTTAAGGACCGCCCACAGTACATTTATTGCTACAGGGTGGCCCCTGTGCGCAGGATCACATATATATAGGTGACTGTGCATTTCCGGGTAGGGGGTGTGCGCCTTACCCGCGCCGCCATACGCGGGCTCCGGTTGTCAATCACCGGGTCCCAGCCAGTGATTACCCGCCGGCGCATGGAGATTACCAGCGATCACCGACAGGAAGGAGGGCTGCATTGTTTACCAACAGTCCTCTTCCTTGTCAGTTTGGGCACACTGTTCTGGATGGCTGAGCAGAGCCATTCAAAGCAGTGTGCTTACAGTGACGAACACCCCCCCCTGCCCCCTTGTAAAACACTCCCATCACACAGTTAACCCTTTGATTGCCCCTCATGTTAACCCATTCCTACCCAGTGCCATTAGTACACTGTCAATGCTTTTTTTTTTTAGCACTGATCACTGTATTGTTCAGTTACCCCCAGTGTCAGAATATAACTTTCATGGAAATCAATTAATTTACACGTATTGGGATTATTTTAGCAAAGACATGGAGCAGAATACATTTTGGCCTAAATTTATGACGAAATTTGATTTTTTTACTGGACATGTTTAATAGCGAAAAGTCCAAATATTTTTTTTTTCTCAAAATTGTTGGTCTTTTTTTTTTTATAGCGCAAAAAAGAAAAAAATGCACAGGCAATCAAATACCACCAAAAGAAAGCTCAATTCATGGGAAAAAAGGACGTAAATTTAATTTGGGTGCAGTGTTGAATGACGTGCAATTGTCAGTTAAAGTAATGCAGCGCCATAACACAAACCGCTTCTTTAACTGCTTCCTACGTGATTCGCGGTCCTGTGGTTTTCACGCCCCTCCCAGATAGTTTCAGATTGCCCGTCAGTACACCAGTAATCACATTTATCCCCTTGATTGCCAGGAAGACACTCATACACAATAAACCTCCATTGCTAGTATAGTGTCTGAACATATCAATATCTTTGATCAGGTCAGCACTATACCAGCGTTCACATCAGTATAGCGTCCCCAAAAACACAGCATTAGCAGGATCAGCCCCGACACCTGCCAGCACCTGCATTTAGCCCCTACGCTTACCCACTCCCCCTTCTCCCCCAGCAAGTGCAGTGTCAGTAGGTCACTGTCACTTGATACATTGCACACAAAACCACAGTGTTCGCAGAATCAGGCCTGATCTCTGCTAGCACTTTCCGGTACATTTTGCCTACTCGCATATGCAGCAGAGTGCCAGTACTAGTGCCTCTCTACCTTTTGGTGAACTGGCGAGCACCAGCGGCCTAGTACATCCTGGTCTTTCACATACCAGCACTTCAATATCACTTGGTGACGTCCCTTAAGTGCAGTACAAGCTGGTGACATGGCGAGCACAAGTATTGTCCCGCAACCACCAAGAACTTGCCCACAGGCCTGTAGAGCCCATAGTATCCTTCTGGATGTGCTTGCAAATTCCAATTGGCAGCCCACAAATTCTGCAGCACCCGTACTTCCCCCCATTCACTGCCCAACCCGGAATTCAGGTGGAAACAGCAAATTTAACTATTACCCTTGATTTTTGGAGCTGTTATTTACGGAAGATCTGTATGCATTGATTGTGGATCAATTTATATGCACAACAATTTATCGCCGCCAACCCAAATTCAAACCTTGCCAGACCATTCGCATGGAAACCCATTACAGTTTCCGAATTAAAATTTTTTGGGGGCCTAACCCTCAACATGGGCATTACTAAAAAAATTAATTGCGGTTGTATTGGTCCACAGACCCAATTCATCGTATGCCCATGTTCTCTGCTGCAATGGTCAGGCATACTGTAGATATGAGAGTATAATGTCTTTTATGCATTTTAACAACAATACACTCTGTCATCCTCGGGGTGACCCTGAATTTGACCGGCTCCACAAAATTCGGCTCCTCGTAAATCACCTTAACCAAAAATTTGCAGATGTCTATACTCCCCATTAAAAAATCTGCATTGATGAGTCCCTCAATTTGGCCGCCTTGCATTCACACAATTTCTCCCCAGCAAGCATGTCAGATATGGGGTCAAGATGGATAGGTTTCGGATTTATGAGGGAAAAGATAGTCACGAGGAGCCCCCCCAGACTACAGGGGGAGTAGTGGCAAGATAGTTTGGGACTTGGTGTCATCCTTTTTCCATATGGGGTACCACTTAAACGTGGACAATTTTTATTTAAGCGTGCCACTATTTAGACATTTGTACAATCTTGGAATTGGCGCATGTGGCAGTTTGTCACCATTGCACAGGGCATGCGCAGTTTTAAAGCATGTCATGTTTGGTATTTATTTACTCGGCATACCATCATCTTTTTATATTTTACCAAATAATTGGCTAATTTATTGTGTTTTTGTGCATTAAAAGTAAAAAAGGTGTATTTTTTTCAAAACATTTGCTTTGAAAAATGACTGCACTAGTACTATGTGACATAAAGAATTGCAGCACACACCATTTTATTCACTAGGGTGTCTGCTTTAAAAAATATATAATGTCTGGGGGTTCAAAGTAATTTCCTAGCAAAATATACAGATTTTTTTCATGTGAACAAAAAGTGTCAGAAAAGGCTTGGTCTTCAGGTGGTTAGAAGAGTGAGTGATGTATGGCATAAACTTCTAATGTTGGGCATAAAATGCCCTCACCCCCCAAAACGACCCCTTATTGGAAAGTAGACACCCCAAACTATTTGCTGAAAGGCATGTTGAGTCAATAGAAGAATTTATTTTTTTACCACAAGTTTTTGGAAAATGACAAAAAAAAACATTTTTTTTTTACACAAAATTGTCACTTAAATGATTTATTGCTCAAACATGCCATGGGTATATGTGGAATTACTCCCCAAAAGACAATCTGCTACTTCTCCCGAGTATGGGGTACCACATGCGAGAGACTTTTTGGCAGTCTAGCCAAGTACAGGACCCCAAAATCCAATAAGCACCTTCAGGCTTTTAAAGGGCTTTATTTCCTCAGTATACTTCCTGACTACCTATCACCGTTTTGGAGGCCCTGAAATGCCAGGATAGCACCTAACCCCCCCCAAATGACCCCTTTTTTGGAAAGTAGACACCCCAAGGAATTTGGTAAGAAACATGGTGAGTATTTTTCAGATCGTGTTTGTTGCTACAAGCTTTTGGAAAAAGAAAGAAAACAAAAACATATTTTTTCTTTTCTTTTTTTATATTTCAAAACCTTGTGAGAAATAAATAGATCTGCAAAATACTCACCATGCCTCTTTTTAAATCCCTTGGGGTGTCTACTTTCCAAAAAGGGGTCATTTGGGGGGGTTGGTGCTATCCTGGCATTTCAGGGCCACTGAAACTGTGATAGGTAGTGAGTAAGTGAAATGAGGAAGTTACGCACCTTCAGGCTTTCATAGTGGTCATTAGATTTCAGGCTCCTGTATGTGGCTAGGCTTCCAAAAAAGTCTCACAAATGTGGTATCCCCATACTTGGTAGAGGTAGCAGAATGTATTTTGGGGTGTAATTCCACATATACCCATTGCTTGTGTGAGAAATATATAATTTAAATGACAACTTTGTGTAAAAAAAAATATTTTTTTTTAATTTTCCAAAAACTTGTAAAAAAATAAATCTTCATGGACTCAATATGCCCCTCAGCAGATAGCTTAAGGTGTCTACTTTCCGAAAAGGGGTCATTTGGGGGTATTTGTACTGTCCAGATATTTTAGCACCTCAAAAAATATGATGGGCAGTCAGAAAGTAAAAGCTGTGTAAATGCCATTATCTATACCATAGTTTGTAGATGCTATAACTTTCACACAAATCTATCAATATACACTTATTGGGATTTTTTTTAACCAAAAACATGTAGCAGAATACATTTTGGCTTAAATTTATGATGAAATATTCGGGTTTTTTTGGATATTTTTTATGACAGAAATTTTTTTTTTGTTTATAGCGCCAAAAATAAAAAGTACACAGGTGATCAAATACCACCAAAAGAAAGCTATATTTGTGTGAAAAAAAGACTTAAATTAAATTTATGTACCGTATTGCATGACAGCGCAATTGTCAGTAAAACTATTGCAGTGCTATATAGCAAACAAATGGCGTAAATTGCAGTATCTATACCATAGACGCTATAACTTTCACACAAAGCAATCAATATACACTTACTGGGATTTGTTTACCAAAAACATGTAGCAGAATACATTTTGGCTTAAATTTATGATTAACTTTGAGTTTACTATATATTTTTTATAGCCAAAAGTAAAAAATATTGTTTTTCTTCAAAATGTTTGGTCTTTGTTTATAGCGTGAAAAATAAAAGGCGCATAGGTGATCAAATACCACCAAAAGAAAGCTCTATTTGTGTGAAAAAAAGGACGTAAATTTTTTTTGGGTGCAGCATTGCATGACTGCGCAATTATCAGTTGAAATAGTGCAGTGCCGAATAGCAAAAAGAGGTCTGGTCAGGAAGGGGGGTAAATCCTCAGGATGGCAAGTGGTTAACTGGCGTTTGGAGCACTATTCCTCTGAATGATACAAGGCACTATTTCTCCCACTGACACCAACAATGGTGCACTATTTCTTCCACTGATACCAACGAAGGGTTACTATTCCTTCCACTAATACCAATGATAGAGCAAAAATCTTCCTTTTACTGACCACCAACTCTGAGGCCATGTTTGTTCTCATGGGGACATTTTCTACCCCCACTGACCACAATCCGGCCCCCCTAAAGTCTGAAGTACAGTAAACTGGCCCTTTGAATGAAAAGTTTGGAGACCCCTGCACTAAACCATTGTACTGCTCAAGAGAAAGAAATGCATGAAACAGGATTACGAAGTAGGCAGAGGACAGTCTTTCAGACTAGGCTGTCTGCTAGCATAGTTCAGAGATAGTGACAAAAAACAGTAATACAGAATGTAGTCATCAGTGAAATGAAGGCATTCTGACAAGTTGTTTTTCTTGTTTCTGCTTGTACTGACCTTCCTGTTATTTATTTAGACTATTTACATACTGTGGGAGGAGATAGCGGAGAATCAGAAGGTAGCTCAGCTTGCTGTCTGGTTTAGCACATAATGAAAAGTGTTTTCACAGCCACGCCATAAAGGACAAGGTGACACACGCTACTCATGGCGACTACAACGGTCAACAGTGGCAGCATACAGGTGAAACACATCCTCATTGCACTCGTGGGCATCATGACAATCATTTTATTTATAGCATCCATTGTGCTAATTACAATCGGATATCTGAATCCCTTTGGCAGCGTTGGATTGGGGATCCTGGGAGGTGGCTGTGTTGTGTTCTTTTCAGCTGTCCTTTTTTTGTGTGCATGCAGTATATGGATTAAAAATAAATACTATGGAGATGAAACTGACTATAAAGAAAAACTTGTTGGAAGATCAAATGAAGACATATCGCTCTTGAAGCCAGGTTCAAATATATTTTCATCTGAGCCTCCTGAAGCGGGGAGTGAAAAGGATGATATTCATGCTGATCATAACAATCCAGTTCCCTTGTATTCAGTGTCAACAATTTATTCTTCTGTTTCCTCTTCATCATCTGTTATTCCTGAGAAACGGATGATCTATAACTGGCAAGAAGAGGATATTGCAGGGGCTCAGGATTCGGATGTGTTTTCAGCTTCTCTAACTGCTTTACAACATGGTGACATGAAGTTGCAGCAAAGACTGGAGCCAACCAAGAGTCCTGCTGAAGTGCTTATTGGTGGCTTACCTGGACAGAATGGGCAGAAGGTCAAAGATGACCAAAAAAGGCTACATGCAAATAAAGCTGCCCATAATAATGAAAAATATATATCTGATCTTCCCCGGCAACGTAAGCCTGTGGTAATGGATTCACCTTATTTTTCACATGGAATCAGTATGACTGATGTCCAAGGTTCAAAAACAAAGGAAACCCATTCCAGTGCACAAGACTTATGTGATAGAAACACACAGCAATGCCCCGTGGATACCCCCAAAACCACAGCAGCTGTATCCCCACAAAAGGATTACAAAGACAGCTCCAACCACCACAAGGATCAAGTGCAAGGTGAAAGAAACAGGAATAATGTGAAAAAAAGGAATGAAAAAGCAGACAGACAAGGTTTGTCCACTACTGAAAGTGACCCTGCAGTGCAAAATACCACATATACAAATAAGCAGAATGTAATGAGAAAAGATGTCATCGTTGACCTAACACGTAACTTGGAGAAAAAGCACAACTCCAGTGAAGAGACACATAAATGCAATCAGGAAAGGACTGCAATACCATTGCAAGGCGTTTGGCCACAAAGTAAGTTGGATCAACAAGCAAAAGTCCAGGTTCCTAGTCATGCAACCAGAGCGGAAACTCCCAGAGGGAAAGTCTTAATCACGAGGAAGCAAGTTGAACCTGGCATCAGAACTAATCCATGAAGCTGGTAACAGTTATTAGGTTACAGCCATATTAAACCCAAACACAAACATTTTCTATAGTGTGGCTTTTTAAATCCTTGTCGTAGCTGATTTTTCTCCTGGTGATCCAGTCAATAACATACTTCTTGTCTTAGGGTGGCTCCTCTTATCTATGGAGGAGCACTGGACTCACCCTTGGACAGCAGCTCTATCTGGAGAGGGTAGTCTTGGACGGACTAATAGACTTAGATGGACTTTATAGTGACTAATAAACTAAAGGCTATTCCAGCTAACACTTTTTAAGCAGTTACAACAGGTTTTTCTCCCTCTAGGATAAAGGTTGACATAAATGAACAGAAAAAGGCCAATGTAAGCAACTCTGTCAATGGTAAATGGTTTGTCCTAACTCTAACTGCCACTTTTATTGGACAGCTTGGTAGCCTAAAGTAAGTTGTAAAATAATAGGTGGATTAAAGTAAACAAGTTACAGGGGAGCTAAAAAAGATGAAGACTGCTTTGTAAATGCTAGTGGCAGGCTGCATCCTATATGTCATTTTTCTTTTTCTTTAAGTCACACTTTAACCAATAATTATTTCATTGATATTGATAAATGGTGTATTGATAAATGGTGCTCACTAGATGCAAAAATGTACTGAAAATATTGAAGATGGAAGAAATGATCTGCAATGGCAGAAAATCTTCTGGGTTCTTTTGATCTATGTTTAATTTCCTGGTTGCTTTAGATGAACCGAGACAGATATACTTTGGATGAACCAGACTTGTAGGGGTTTATTTACTAAAGCTGGAGAGTCCAAAATCAGACTCCTTTCTGCATAGAAACCAATCAGCTTCTAACCTCAGCTTGTTCAATGAAGCTTTGGCAATGAAACCTGGAAGCTGATTGGTTTCTATGCAGAAGTGAGTCTGATTTTGGACTCTCCAGCTTTAGTAAATAAACCCCGTACTGTCTAGCTCTCTGGCAAGAGGACAGATAATCATTATGTATCGTTTTATGTATCATTACATACTAATGGTTTTCAGTAAGAATGATGAGTTTATTCCATTTGACAGATAAGTGCTGTCCACATTCCTACATGTCAATAGAATGTACAGGATATATGTGCACTGTATATATAATCTGTATATGCTGTACATAAGACTCATATAAGTACAAAGATAGTACTTTAGACATTTGTGTTTACGTTCTTTTGCATTCATATGTAAATAGGGAAATTCTGTTTTATATTGATACATGTTGGTTAAACTTGATTGACTTTTTCAACAGGATGTACATTTATTATACTCCCATTACAATGGTTGCTAAAAAATGTTTTTTTACAAAAAAAAATTATGTTTAAATATGTTTCTTTTAAGCTAAAAATGTGTTTTTGCAAAAAAAGTTTTGAAAGGAAAAAGTAACTGAATGTTAGAACTGTGGCTACATTCACACTGCTCTGATGCAAAAATGCGGTAAAAATGCATATGCCTTTTTGCTGCGTTTTTACCATGCTTTTGCTGTGTTTCCGGTGCATTTTGCACTAGTGAAAAAAGGACATGTGACTCAAGAAAACACCAAAATGTAACTGCGGAGAGGTGTGTTTTTGGTACTTTTTTTTTTTTTACTGCACCAAACATGCACCAAAAATGCAGCTTGCGGGACTTTGAAAAATGTAACGGACCTGCAAATGACCAGTGTGACAAGCTTCATAGGACTTAATGGTCGTGCAGTTTTGTTTCTTCTAGTTTTTTTTAATGCAAAAACAGAAGAAAAACTGATCAGTGTGAAAGTAGTGAATTATAAAGTAAATATGTGGGTCTAAATGTGTGTGTGTGTATATATATATATATATATATATATATATATATATATATACACACACACATGCACAGTATATATATATATATAGTTTCACACTGACTGTTTTTTGTTCATATAAAAAAAAAAGCAGACGAAAAATGCATTCCTTTAAATGGAACTCTTTATGCCTCAACAAAAGCGCATCAAAAACTGATCAGTGTGAAAGAGCCATTTAAACACCCACCAAGTGTGTGCCAAAAATGCAGCAAACGAGACTTTTAAAAACGCAACTGAAACGCAATGGACTGGTGTAAAGAGTTCCATAGGCTTTTTTTTCTCTGTCACAGTTAAACTGAACAGAAAGGGTCTAGATATACATCATACATCTTGTATAGCATATGGCAGCTGGGAGTTTGTTTACATTTTTACTACTATTTTACCAAAAAAGTGAGTATTATATTGTGTATGAGTGCACTAAAATGAAGTTGAGTGTATTTTTTTACTGAAAACAAAGTTTTGATAACAAGTAGTCCAATTATCACGTGACATTAAAAAATTGCAACTGCCACTATTTTGTTATACTGGGTCTGCTTTCAGAAAATATAGAATGTTTGGGAGGGTTGTGTCAAATAATCTTCAAACCTAAAATGTACAAATGTGTCTACCAGTGCACCTCTCCCTTACGCCCATGCACCTTACCAGGAAGTGACTTCAGATGCTACGGCGGCCATTTTAGATGTGGTTAACCTGCTCATTTTATGTAAGCATATTTTATGGTAATAAAGCGCTGTTTTGGAGGAATAGTACACTATGAGCTTTATGTTTTACTACACATATCCAGAGGGCATATGAGGAAAATACAGTATATGGATGGTGGAAGATAAAGTCCCAAGTGGATTATGAAATTATTTGATGCGTGCTGATATATTAACTTTGGTAAGGTGCATGGGCCTAAGGGAGAAGTGCACTGGTGAAGGAAGAGATACATACATATTGGTGTTTTGTCAGTCTCACTTTATGGGAAATTTTCATTTGAAGACATACTGCACTATGCGAATTAACATTGAAGGAGGAGGATTCTCAGACACATGTTTATTGATGCAAGAAGTCCCTTTATTGAGGGTAAGAGTAGCTAATACATGAGGTGGAGGATTTATACAATCACATGGTGGAGAGGTGTATTTGTTCTTTGTGTTGTCTCGTAATGCCTGGGGTATTGTGAATATACCACACTATGTAGTTTTCTTTTGGTTTCATGCCCTGTGAAGTATGCATAGAGCATTGACGGGTGACAAGAAGAGGGAATTGATAGGCTTGATTGAACCATATACAATATCTGGTGAGAGCATAATGAGAATATCGTCATTCCGACATGGACATAGAACATTTTTATGAACTTTAAAAAAATATTTTTACATAGAGAGTGAGCGCTGGTTTTATGTATATAATACTTTTTCTACCCAGGGGAGTTAGTTTTATTCCAGCTGCTATATAATTTGATGATATTGGCGCTGTCTTGTATTTTAAAAGGTTAAAGGCTGCCCCTCCCTTAAACTTACCTGAGCCCAATCTCGACCCAGAGCTGTGTACTGAGCTCTCCTGGATCTCTCTCTCCTCATTGGCTGAGACACGGCAGCAGGAGCCATTGGCTCCCACTGATGTCAAACACAGCCAGTGAGAAGTGAGTGGGGGGGGTGGGGCTGAGCCGCTCTCTGTGTCTTATAGACACACAGAGTGAGGTTCAGGAGTGAGCACGCACGAGTGCTCCCAGAGCAAGCTGCTTTCTCTGGGGGCATTCAGCGAGGAGGAGGGCAAGGAGCATTGGCGGGGGACCCGAGCAGAGAAGAATCGGAGTTGCTCTGTAAAAAACCATTGCACAGAGCAGGTAAGTATAGCATGTTTGTTTTGTTTTCTTAAACCCAAGCCTTTAATATCACCTTAAGGGGATAAAGCATGGGGAAGTGTGCATGTATTGCAGAGATGTACTGCATATACTTTTCTTTATTTGTCCTGACATATACTTGCGCACCACCAGCTTTTTCCCTTACCGTAGAACAGTGGTCTCCAAACTATGGACCAAGGGCCGGATGCGGCCCTTTGCTAGCCTTTATCTGGCCCTTGGGGTACTAGTCCTCCCACTGATATTAGGCACTATTCCTTCCACCGACACCAACAGTGGGGCATAATTCCTGACAGTAAGAGTGGGGCACTATTCTTTCCACTGATACCAATGATGGGCCACTATTCCTCCAACTGATGTCAAAGATGGGGCACTATTCCTCCCACTGACACCAACAATAAGGTGCTTTTTCTTCCACTGATACGAATGATGGGATACTGTTCCTCCCAGTAATATCATTGATGGGCCACTATTCCTCCTCCTACTGACCACAGGCACTATGTAACTGACTACCAACCCTGTGGCAATGTTTATTTTCACTGATGTTGGGCCCGGGACATTTTTTACCCCCACTAGCCACAATCCGGCCCCCCTAAAGTCTGAAGGACAGTAAACTGGCCCTTTGTTGGTAAAGTTTAGAGACCCCTGATCTAAAGTGAAATTGTATGCAACTAATTGTCAACATTAAATAAGACAGCATTGCCTAGCAGGCCGCATACACCATATGCTATCCTTCCACCTGTAGAATTTTTTTTTCGATCATTCAGAGGAGAAAGCATAACAATTACTCATCAGTACATTTGAATGGTGCCTTAATAGACTCCACCAATTTTTAATGACTTTTTGTACCATGTCAATGTCTCCATTTTTGTAATGCGAACTTTCCATTTTGGGATTAACTTCAACAACTGCATGTGCAAAAGACTCTCTCACAGAACATGGAAGTGCAATTATTTTAGTAAATATAAACTGCTAAATACCTTTTCTCATCAGCAGCTACAGCAGTCTTGTGACTTCTATAAGTGTCCAGCTAAGCACTGGTTAAAGCTTGTAGGAGGAGTTTCCATTCTGCTGCAGGAGGATGCAGAACCCCTGACCTCTGTCTGGACAGTGCTGATTGGCCCTGTGCTGATCACATGCATTCTCCCCAAAAAAATAAAAATAAATAAACCTCTCTAGCAATACACCAAACTGAGCAGAGTGACTCCACATGATATGTCTTACCATAAGAGGGGGGGCACTGGAAGAAGGGGAGGATCAGAGAAGTCAGAGGATTAACCCCTTAGGTTCCATACTGAGTATAACAAGCATCCTTTACTGCATATAGAGACGGATTTTACTGTTGTGGGTTTAGTAACACTTTAGTAACACTTTAAATGCTACAGGTGTAAGACCAGCTTTAGTTGTAAATTTCTATCCTTTGATTCTCTGCACACTTTTCAGTTTTTTCCTTTGCCATGTTGCAAGTTGTTGTTTGAGTGCTAAATAAACTTTATTTTCTGCTGGTCATACTATTACCAAAAAGCCATATTATGTTATACTAATTCCCTCTTAAATTGTTAAAAAATATCTCTTACGTGTTCATCCAAAAGCACTTCAGGAATTGTATGTAAACTCTAAAAATGAATGTCTCTCATTTGCTGCCCTTTGATCTGGCAAATATACCCTTGAAAGTGTTTTATGTTTAATATCTATTGATCTTGCCAGACATTCAGTGACCTTACAATTTCCTGTAGTTAGCTGCCAACACATTGCCTATGCTGTAATTAAATCCCAAACAGTCTTATCATTCCTGTGAATTACAAAACACATCCAGATTCAGCCTATGTCATGAAGTGAGGGAGAAGTTCTGTAGATCAAGTCAAGAGTGAAGAACCTAAAGTGACAATGCCTCTCTTTCACTCACAACAGTTAGACCCCATTCACAAATGTTCCAGCTGCAGCAAGGATCCAGCAGATTCCTTTGGCCAGATTCACATGTGGATGTGGATAGAGGAAGCCCGTGAGCCTATACAAAGCAAGGACAGGCTGACAGCGGTGGCAGCTGTCCACCGATGTTTAGATGCAATCACACAGCCAGTGACTACCTATGGATAGGGACAGATAATCACTCCTGCAAATAGCTGGATTCTTGCTGCAGCTGGAACATTGTTTGCCATGTGAAGGTTTGCAATACTGATACTGCACAGTTAGTGAGCTTTGTCACCCCAGGACAGATAAGGAAGTGTTACTGGCAGGATAAGCAGGTGAAAGTAAAAACAAATGCAGCCACCACATCTAATGCCTAGTGAGATGCAATATATTCATTTTAGTGAGGTTTATCTTTGGTTTAGATACATTTTCTCATTATTTGAATTCAAGCTCTGTGCAGTCCTTTGCCTCTACAGAACTACATATCTTGAGCTAGACATGGATTCACTTTTCTTTCTAGAACACGGAGAAAGGTTATATTTAACAGCAGGTCTCTGTCAGAGGTCTGCCTTGTTCTTGTAATCTGCATTCCTCATTCTCCACCTAGATATTAACCTATGAACACATATCTAAAACAAACAACTGTAGCTTGCTTAAAGCACTGACGATATCAGATTCCTATTTTGTAATTTGCATTTCTTTCTAAGTTACAACTGATATACGAGTCTTCACTTCTGTTTTCTCAGAGTGCATTATACTTGAGAAGTACAATGAATGTCACAGGCCAACACTACCAGAAACTTCTGAACCAAAGTGTACAGGACATGGTAGATAGCAGAGCCATACTTAAAGTTGAGGAATATGAGTCAATGTATTGTGTGTTTTTTTTTTTTATTTTATGTTAAAAGTGGTGAATGTTATTTTCTGCTCAGTAACATTACAGCCCAGCTCAGGTCTTCATGCTTCAATTGCCCTTCTCCCTTTTGCAAGCAATATACTACACTTTGATATTTGTATTCACATTTTTTTTTAATCTATGACAGGTTTTATATAGCACAACAAATTACTTGGTGCTCTACATATTGTACATAAACATCCGTCCCTGCTCTCAAGTAGCGATGGGCTGAACTGCCCCGAGTTTGGTTTGAGCAGGGTTGCAAACTGCAAAGAAGTTCAGATGTGAACCCCACTGAAGTCAATAGGAGTCAAATTGAAAATGGACATTTTTGAGGTAACAGACAAAGTATTGTAAGGAAAAATCAATAATATAGCATGGGGGGGTTCACTGTCCTGGGGAACATGTACCAATGCAAAAATCCATTGTACAGCATTCCATTTGGCAGCAGGGCAGGTTCACACTATAGAAACGCAGGCCAGATGCATTCTGGATGCGTTTTCGCATGCACGTTTTTGATGTGTTCCAGTGCATTTTTGACGCATTCCAGTGTGTTTTTGATGCATTCCAGTTAATTTTTCCCCCCTCTCTTTTTCTTAAATGTAAATAGGGACGTCTGTGGTTTTTAGGTGTTTTGGTGCACTCCGGTGCCTTTTTGTATGTGTTTTACCGTGTTCCAGTTCCAGTACAGTACTGTGCATAAAAAATGCAGCATGTTCTACTTTTCTTTTTTTTCTGCAACCAGAATGCACTGGAACAAGCACTGATGTGAACTATGACATTGACAACCATATAACCTACTTTCTGTGTGTTTTGGATGCAAAAAAAAAGCAACTGAAACGCAAGTAGTGTGAATTGGCCCTTAAAGCATTGTCATGTACAAAGGAAAGAAATGTTTTGAATTGTCAGCAAAATTACATTTCCCTCCTGGCTTCTTCTTTTTTTTTTTTTTTTTAAAGGAAAAACAACACACAGAATTCAAATGTCCCCCAAAATACATAGCATACCCCTATGTGTTTGCTTTGTACTTGTGGGACCTTTAAAGGGATCAATGTGCTGGGTTTTTTTTTTAAGCCATCAATGAAATGTAATTTGCCAGCAATTGAAACTGTATAATTTTTTTCATTGTAAATGCCACAACATACAAACTAGAATGAAAAAAATAAAATTGGAAAAAAGTACCACCTCCCCAAATGTATGCCAGATCATTTGAGTCTGGTATGGATTTTAAGGGGGTACCACAGGCAAAAAAAGACAACAAAAGAAAGAAGCCCTTAAAAATCCAGACCAGATCTTTAATCCGGACAAGCAGCTTCGCTGGCCAGAAAAGGGAGAGGACGAGCATGTTCCCCCTCCTTCATGAACCATATCAGGCCCCATTACCCCAATGTGGGGGGTACCTTGCCAAGGGTAGCTTCCTGGCAAAGCACCTTGTCCCCATGTTGATATGGACAACATAACCTTGGCCGGTGGTTGTGGGGGTCTGCAGGCGGGGGCTTATCTGAATCTGGAAACCCACTTTAATAAAAGGGGGCCCCCAGATACTCCCAATGTGAATGAGTGACGGGTACAAAGTATAAATTCTAAAAAAAAAGTTTAGATACTACTGGACTAACAGACCCACTTGACACTGTGTAAAAACATAAAAGTCACTTTGAAGAATGGATGCATCTCAGGCTTGATAAAGGAGCGGTCCTAATGTCTCAAAACGCCCCAACATTTTGAGCCAACACAAGTTAACTGCACAATAAAGCATTTAGAGAAAAACATATCTAAAACCATTCACATGTCAGTTATACATTGTTATTTTATAAAAATTACAACAGCTTGTTACTTTGCATCCTTTAAGTAGACACTTTCTTTGGCAGGCATCCCATAGTTTGTAGACGCTATAACTTTCACATAAACCAATCAATATACACTTTTTGGGATATGTTTTTTTTTTTACCAAAGACATATAGTAGAATATATTTTGCCCTAAATTTATGACTAAACTTTATTTTTAAAAGCTTTTTATTGGATATGTTTTATAGCAGAAAGTAGAAAATATTGGGTTTTTTTTGCAAAATTTTCAGTAAATAGAGTCCACCTGTGTGTAATTTAATCTCAGTATAAATACAGCTGTTCTGTGAAGCCCTCAGAGGTTTGTTAGAGAACATTAGTGAACAAACAGCACAATGAAGGCCAAGGAACACACCAAAAAGTTCAGGTATAAAGTTGTGGAGAAGTCTGGGTTATAACAAAGTATCCCAAGCTTTGAACATCTCATGGAGCACTGTTCAATCCATCATCTGAAAATGGAAAGAGTATGGCACAACTGCAAACCTACCAAGACATGGCCATCCACCTAAACTGACAGGCCAGACAAGGAGAGCATTAATCAGAGAAACAGCCAAGCGGCCTATGGTAACTCTGGAGGAGCTGCAGAGATTCACAGCTCAGGAGGGAGAATCTGTCCAGAGGACAACTATTAGTTGTGTACTCCACAAATCAGGCCTTTATGGAGGAGTAGCAAGAAGAAAGCCATTGTTGAAAGAAAGCCATAAGTCCCGTTTACAGTTTGCGAGAAGCCATGTGGACACAGCAAACATGTGGAAGAAGGTACTCCAGTCAGATGAGACCAAAACTGAACTTTTTGACCTAAAAGCACAACACTATGTGTGGTAGAAAACTAATACTGCACATCACCTTGAACACACCATCCCCACCATGAAACACGGTGGTGGCAGCATCATGTTGTCAGGATGCTTTTTTTCAGCAGGGACAGGGAAGCTGGTCAGAGTTGATGGGAAGATGGATGGAGCCAAATACAGGACAATCTTAGAAGAAAACCTGTTAAAGTCTGCAAAAGACTTGAGACTGGGGCAGAGGTTCACTTTCCAGCAGACCAACGACCCTAAACATACAGCCAGAGCTACAATGGAATGGTTTAGATCAAAGCATATTCATGTGTTAGAATGGTCCAGACCTAAATCCAATTGAGAATCCGTGGCAAGACTTGAAAATTGCTGTTCTCAATTCTCTAGTGGAAGCCCTCTAGTGGAAGTGCGTTCTTGTCACTTCTGTGGGAAGGATGCATTTTCTTGAGTTTAGCACAGCGAATCTCAACAGCTTAGCAAACCGATTTTCCTAGCGACATTAGACAATTGGGACCTAATCAGGACAATGAATACATCAAGCCCCAAGAAAGATGAAACTACCACCACCATCTGTGTGTGCTATGGAGATACCTAAAAGGGAAATGGCGGAAGGATTTCACCAGAATAATTCTGAGCGCTCTTCAGAGAAACCACAGAGCTGTTATGTGACAGTTAGCAACAGAAGGAAGGATGATCGCTATATCTTCCTTCAGAGAAAAAGATTTATCTCAGCAAACTGAAAGCAGTCACCAAGCTCCAGTGATGTGCCTCAAAAAACAGATAACTTGCTGGCAAGTATGACAACACCTCATACTGACTCTAGGCAACATCGTTTAAATAGACAAAGAGTCAAAGCCAGGCAGATAGCGGCAAGATATGAGAGCCTCAAACAATGGATACAGGTCATGAGGATGAGATGTTAGTCAAAGCATCCAATGACAGGTTAGCACTTTCTTATGAAATAAGATGCTCCTCATCTTCCATTAGCTCTAACACCCCTCAGAGGAGTGTAACCAGAGAGCTGGGTCCTTTGACTCCTTCAAAGACGAGTCCCTTTACTGAGATGGGCCCCTCTCCCTCCACTGAGTTGGGCCCTCTACCACCAACAACGCAGGTCCCTCTACCGCCAAAAGATGTGAGCTCCTCTACCACCAACAATGCAGACCCCTCTACCACCACTGAGATGAGCCTATCTAATGCCAACAACGTGGGCCCCTCTACTGACACCAGCTGCTCTACTGCCACTGATGTGGGCCACTCTACCACCAACAATGTGGGCCCCTCTACCAACAATGACATGAGTCCCTCTACCATTACTGAGATGGACCCCTCTACCACCAACATGTGCCAGCGTACCAACAATGGCACAGGCCCATCTACCACCACCGAGATGGGCCCTTGGATTCCTCTGGAGCAGGGAGCCTGTTCTAGAGCAGAACAAGGCCCTTGGATTACCACAGAACAAGGCCCCAGTACAGGACAGGCAGAACAGGTCACCTGGACCGCCGCAGAACAAGTCATCTGGATCACCACAGAACAGGTCACCTAGATCTCCCCAAAATTGGGCCGCTACATTGCCCTAGAACCAGGCCACTACATCTCCCCAAAATCGGGCTACTAAATCACCCCAGAAACAGGCCACTACATCGCCCCAGAATCAGGCCACTACATCGCCCCAGAACCGGACCACAACATCGCCCCAGAACCGGGCCACTACACACCCCAGCACCGGGCCACTACACGCCCCAGAACCGGGCCACTACATGCCTCAGAACTGGGAAACAACATCGCCCCAGAATTGGGTCACTACATCACCCCAGAAATGGGCCACTACATCGCCCCAGAACTGAGCCAATACATTGCCCCAGAACAGGGCCCCTGGATTTCAGCAGAACAGGTCACCTGGATTGCCCCAGAATCGGGCCACTACATCACCCCAGAATCGGGCTTTGACATTGCGCCAGAACTGAGCAACTACATTGCCTCAGATTTGGGTCACTACATTGCCCAAGAAGTGGGCCACTACATCGCCCAAGAAGCGGGCTACTACACCGCTCCATATTCGAGGCAATACATCGCCCCAGAATTAGGCCACTACATCACCCCAGAACTTGGCCACTACTTTGCCCAAGACTTGGGCCACTACATCACCCAAAATCCAAGCCACTACATCGCCCAAGATCCGGGCCACTACAATGCCCCAGAATCGGGCCGCTGCATCGCCCTAGAATTGGGCCACTACATCGCCCAAGATCCGGGCCACTACATCGCCCCAGAATCAGGCCACTACATCGCCCCAGAACCGGGCCACTACACGCCCCATAACTGGGCCACTACACGCCCCAGAACCGGGCCACTACACGCCCCAGAACTGGGAAACAACATCGCCCCAGAATTGGGTCACTACATCACCCCAGAAATGGGCCACTACATCGCCCCAGAACCGAGCCAAGACATTGCCCCAGAACAGGGCCCCTGGATTTCAGCAGAACAGGTCACCTGGATTGCCCCAGAATCGGGCCTTTACATCACCCCAGAATCGGGCTATGACATTGCCCCAGAACTGAGCAACTACATTGCCTCAGATTTGGGCCACTACATTGCCCAAGAAGCGGGCCACTACACCGCCCATATTTGAGGCAATACATCGCCCCAGAATTAGGCCACTACATCACCCCAGAACTTGGCCACTACTTTGCCCAAGACTTGGGCCACTACATCACCCAAGAGCCAGGCCACTACATCGCCCAAGATCCGGGCCACAACAATGCCCCAGAATCGGGCCGCTACATCGCCCCAGAATTGGGCCACTACATCGCCCAAGATCCGGGCACATGCGAATGTGCTGCAAGCTGAAAATTGGCCTTGGCAGGAAGGGGGTATAAGTGCCCCGTAGGCAAGTGGTTAATGGGAGTACAGTAAAATAGCTTTGCTCATAAACTCTCTCTCTCTTTATGTATATACAGTATATATATGTATACATAACTTCCCAGGCACACAGCGGTAACCCGTTGCCGCGATCCCTGCCTGCTGACCACTGTGTCCCTGGGAAGTTACCCCTGTCTGCTTGCCGCTGTGTCCCTGGGAAGCTACCCCTGCCTGCTGACCGCTGTGTGCCTGGGAAGTTACCCCTGCCTGCTGACCGCTGTGTCCCTGGGAAGTTACCCCTGCCTGCTGACCGCTGTGTGCCTGGGAAATTACCCCTGCCTGCTGACTGCTGTGTCCCTGGGAAGTTACCCCTGCCTGTTGATCACTGTTTGTCCCTGGAAAGCGATCCCTGACTGATGACCGCTGTGTCCCTGGGAAGTTACCCCTGCCTGCTGACCGCTGAGTGCCTGGGTAGTTACCCCTGCCTGCTGACCGCTGTGTCCCTGGGAAGTTACCCCTGCCTGCTGACCGCTGTGTGCCTGGGTAGTTACCCCTGCCTGCTGACCGCTGTGTCCCTGGGAAGCTACCCCTGCCTGCTGACAGCTGTTTGTTCCTGGAAAGCGATCCCTGACTGCTGACCGCTGTGTCCCTGGGAAGTTACCCCTGCCTGCTGACCGCTGTGTCTCTGGGAAGTTACCCCTGCCTGCTGACCGCTGTGTGCCTGGGAAGTTACCCCTGCCTGCTGACCGCTGTGTCCCTGGGAAGTTACCCCTGCCTGCTGACCGCTGTGTGCCTGGGTAGTTACCCCTGCCTGCTGACTGCTGTGTCCCTGGGAAGTTACCCCTGCCTGCTGACCGCTGTGTGCCTGGGAAGAGTTACCCCTGCCTGCTGACTGCTGTGTCCCTGGGAAGCTACCCCTGCCTGCTGACCGCTGTGTCCCTGGGAAGTTACCCCTGCCTGCTGACCGCTGTGTGCCTGGGAAGTTACCCCTGCCTGCTGACCGCTGTGTCCCTGGGAAGCTACCCCTACCTGCTGACCGCTGTGTCCCTGGGAAGCTACCCCTGTCTGCTGACCGCTGTTTTTCCCTTGAAAGCTGTTCCTGCCTGCTGACAGCTGTTTGTCCCTGGAAAGCTGTTCCTGCCTGCTGGCCGCTCTTCGTCCCTGGAAAGCTGTTCCTGCCTGTTGACCACCATGTCCCTGGAAAGCTGAGTGCTGCACAGGTCCTTGTCTCTGAAACCATGAGTGTCCATATTTTCCCTGCCCGGACTGCCCCATTGAATCTCCATATTGCCCTTGTCTGGACTGCCCCATTGTACACCCATTTTCTCCCCTGCCTGGACTGCCCCATTGAATGCCCATATTTT
Organism: Staurois parvus; assembly: GCF_062004578.1. NCBI lineage: Eukaryota > Metazoa > Chordata > Amphibia > Anura > Ranidae > Staurois > Staurois parvus. Next base: position 18,135,507 of record NW_028317892.1, read on the forward strand.
CCCTGCCTGGACTGCCCCATTGAATGCCCATATTCTCCCTGCCTGGACTGCCCCACTGAATCTCCATATTACCCTTGCCTGGACTGCCCCATTGTACGCCCATATTCTCACCTGCCTGGACTGCCCCATTGAACACCTGGATTAATACTTGCCTGGACTGCCCTATTGCGTGCCTGGATTATCGTAGATACCTGGACTGCCCCACTGAGTGCTCAGACTATCGCTACCTGAATTGCCCTATCCTGAGCCGGATTATCACTGTTTGGACTCCTCCCCCACTTCCCCCCTTTTTGGGTACCCGGACGCTATCCTTGTTACCCTGATTGAGTGTCTCTCCTATTTCAATAAAACTTTGTGTGTTTATCATCCTCCGTGTGAGTTCTGTCCCACCTACACTTCCGTCACAAACATGTTTCGTATCTTTAAGATATGCAGAAGTCCTTTCCACTAATGGCCGTAAGAAACTGTCAATATATTCACCCAGCCTGGATGTCATTGAGTCAATACCATTTATAATGGGACATCCTGGTGGGTTGATACTATCCTTGTGTATTTTGGGCACTGAATATACAATCGGCAATTTACATACTGACGGTACTAAGTATTTTTCTTCTCTATTATTCAATACTCCTTTTTTACTTCCATATTGGATTAATTTAATTATTTTTTATATGCCTTTGTGGGGTCACTATTAAGCTTCTGATACGTGTTCGGGTCATCTAGCATGTTAATCATAGTGGCTTCATACTGATCTTTGGACATGACCACTGTAGCAGGCTCCTTGTACAAGAGAATTCAGAAGGAATCACACGTTCAGTAGTCGGTCCTTCCTCTCCCTCCCCTATTTGTAAAACCTGGGCATTCTGCCAAGTTGATGACTCATCCACTACACAGGAAAGGGCTCTCAGCAAAGGACGGTGGGGGTGGGAGGAAGCAGGAAGTGAAGGGGGAGAGGAGAGAGACACGAGGCTGGAGAAAAGACAGGGACACGTGGAGCCCGTCCAAGGAGAGGAGGAGGCACTACAGCACCCAGTGCGGATAGAGGGACCCTGCTGTGTGTTCAGATTCTGGTGAGCTGTCCCACTGGAGAGAGTAAGACACACCATTTACACTTTGCATATAGACTGGGACATCCGCACCCCACTGCAGGGATCTCACCCATCCGGGGCCCTGTGCAAGCCACAGATCCCCCTGCCTGCTTTGCCCCTCACCACCAGTGTAATTGAGACTGTCTGCCCCGGGGACTGACACATACTGGGAGATTGCATCCTGCGACTGCCCCTGGTCTTGGGGTGCTTTGTGTTTCTTTTAGACCCTGAGGTTGGACCTTCTCAGCCCAGAAACCTAGTGAAATCTGATGTAACCCATACCAGCTGAAACTCCAAAGAAGCCTTCAGCTGCTATTTACTTCATTGTAAGGACTAAACGTGCACCATCTAGAGCTCCACCGTTACAAGGACTGAAGTGGGGGAATCTGGCTTATAAGCTTTATTAGAGGTACCTCTTTATTGCATTCTGTTCTGACTCTGAGGTGATTTTTGGCTAACGCCCCTCAGAAGCAGAATCATACACCGGTGTGGGTAATACATTTCATTGATAGAGCATAAGTAAGTTTATTTGTTTGATATCAGTTGTATTTTGCTTAAAGTGCGACTCTGCCCTCAGGAGATTTATGGCTGTGAAGCCCTCTAGTGGCAGACCAAATTTACTGCATTGCATAAAAGAAGAAAAGTAAGTTTTGAAGTTGAAAGGGGAACCCCACCCCTCTACATTGCATTTCATTCTCCATAAAATTGTTCTTGTTTCATTTAACCCTGTGTCAGCAAATTTCTTGGCAGGGTATTTGCTATTCATTACCAGTTGTGCCAGAGGGATTGGGTTTGCTTAGGGTTGGATCTATTGAGCGCAGGGCCCATAATATATTCCAGCTTGTCGCAAGGCGCAGTGCTACACGTGGGGGCTCGTCCGGGATACTTGCTGCTCAATTACCCAACAACCACTCAAGCAGCGCCCTATACCAACTCCTAAGATGGACGTCGCAGCTGCGACCAAGTGGTGCAGCAGGGAAAATGCTTGCCCAGAACGGAGTGTAGTGGTCAAGTTCCCCAGAGAAATGGGGACCGAAGAACAGATTACCAAGATAGTGAATGCACTACCCACAGAGGGAAAGAAAACGTGGGTGATAGATGTGATACCCGCCTCAGACACCACCCTGGCATATGCCCTGCTAGAGTGGAAGAAGGGGATCCCTGACAGTTTCCAAGGAGCCAATATCCAAATAGAGGATGGGACAAGGCTCCAGTTACTTCAGTTGAACACCCCGGGCCTAGTTGTGCAAAACCTGAGAGGGAAGAACCCCTGTCCCAGACACCTCTAGCCACCATAGGCCCGGAATTCCTCACTGCATTGGGGGACTTCATGTTAAAATGCCGCAAAGACCCCTCTCCATACACAGGGATGTATCGGAAGCTCCGATTCTTCTCGGGTAGGCAACCAATACCTACCGAGGAGGATGGCTTTGAAGAGTGGCTAGACCAAGCCATGCAAGCACTAAGTGAATGGGACATTCCTGAGGCCCACAAGAAACAGAGGATTACGGAGAGCCTAAGGGGCCCTGCATTGGAGGCCATTCGCAACCTAAAACTTAGCAAACAGGATTGCACTGCTCAGGGCTATCTAGATATTTTACAAGATGTATTTGGGCGTACTGAAAAGGCTTCAGACCTCATCTATCAGCTAGAGCATACCTACCAAAATGAAGGGGAGAAACTCTCCAGTTACATGGGACGTCTAGACAAGATAATACACCAAATTCTGCTAAAAAGGGGAATAGGCCCTGAAAGAGTAGATGAGGTTCGGGCGCAACAAGTCCTACGGGGAGCCAGGCCCCTAGACCCTATTGCCATTCTATTACGAACTCGGCGAGATGGTGGCCTCCTGAACTATCCAGACTTGATCCGGACTGTGAGAGAGGAGGAAGCCATGTTGGATGACAAAGAGAGACAGTCAGACTCTGTTGTAGGGGTCCGGGTAGTCAATGTGGGAGGTGACACGCCTGAAGTTGAACTCCTTAAGACTCAGGTGTCCCAATTAATGGAGATGGTGACCTTACTAATGGCGGGACCGTCGGGTTTAGCGAGAGAGACGAGAGCAGTTTCTGAAAACCTGTCAGGAGTTGCCCCAACGCAAGCAACTAGTCCCACCATTCAAATGACCTGCTTTAATTGTGGAGGGACCGGACATGTCAGGAGAGTCTGTCCGAGCCCCAGGAAGCCTGAAGCTAAGCGCCAAAAACCGGTGGAAAACTTCAGAGGGCCCTGGTAAAGGAGCAACCCAGGGACCCCACCACCGCAGCTAGCTCCACTCAACCAAGTAAAAGGGGGGCGAGGAGAAAATCTGGTCCTATCCAGAAGGACCCCACCATCCCTTACAAACAGCCTAGGGAAAATGCCACTTCACCTCAGGGAGTCAGTGCACACCTCAAACCTGGGAGTCAACCACGGCTTAGGTCGAGCCAAAACTCCCCCAGGAGGGGAGTAAGGATAAGAGCTGCAGAACAGAAGAAGATGGCTACCTGTTCACCACTCCCTGAGAATTTAGTGGGACCCTCCCCTGTCATCCCGATTCAGGTAGAAGGGATTTATACCAGGGCTCTTCTGGACACCGGAGCCCAAGTAACCCTTCTGTACCGAGACTTCTATGACAAGCATCTGAAGCATTTGCCCTTGCAGAAGCTGGAAGATCTGGAAATATGGGGCATAGGGACCCAGAAGTTTCCCTATGATGGTTACCTATCGGTCAGACTAACTTTTGATCCTTCCATGACAGGAAAGGCTGAGACTTTCGAAGCCTTAGCCGTCATCTGTCCCCGGCCGCCTGGGGCCAATAGGAGTCCCCTAATCATAGGGACCAACACCAATCTTGTCAGAAGGCTGTTGGCGCCATTGGTCGAAGAGCCCAATGATCAACCCACTTCTGTACATCCCATGCTGAGACAAGCATATCAGGGCCTGGTACAAGAGAGGAGAGCCCCAGCGGAAAGAATAGGGAAGATATGGCGCCTGGATCAACATGAGAAGGTGCTACAACCCGGAGAGGTGGCGTGTTTACAGGCATCAGTCAAATTGACCTGGAAGCAGCCAGGCCCCTTCATTGTCCTTGAGGCTGGTGGCTGTGAAGAGAACACAGGAGTGGAGATCCTCCCGGAGGTACTGTCAACAAAAGCGCTACAGAGGAGCCACGGAAAGGTTTCGGTCAGTGTTCATAACCCAACTGCTGCCCCAGTGAAAATCCCAGCTCGGGTGCTGTTAGGACATGTGGATCCTGCAACCCCAATCGTGCCCACTGAGCTAGGGGACGGAAGAGAGAAAGAAATCCCTGTCAATGCGTTTTACCCAAGGAACACCCCCCTTTCCCCGGAATGGAGAGAGAGAGCGAAGAATCAACTCCTAAGGTGGCGGGCTGCATTCTCCAGAAGTGATTTCGATGTGGGGTGTGCAGAGAGTGCCCATCATTGGATCCGGCTTCAAGAAGACGCCCCATTCAGGGAAAGGGTTTGACGAGTTCCATTGGGAGATTTGGAAGACCTGCGTGAGCAACTGGCAGAGTTGAAGAGGACAGGCATCATCAGAGAGTCCCGAAGCCCATACGCCTCTCCGATAGTGGTGGTCCGGAAGAAGAACGGATCTTTAAGATTGTGCATCGACTACCGGACGCTAAACCGAAGAACTGTTCCTGATCAGTATACCACCCCCAGGATAGAGGATGCTTTGCAAAGCCTATCAGGGGCAAAGTGGTTCAGTGTGCTGGACCTGAAGAATGGGTATTACCAGATCCCCATGCACCCGGAAGACCGAGAAAAGACCGTGTTCATAACCCCAATAGGGTTCTTTGAATTTGATCGGATGCCTCAAGGTTTGTGCAACTCTCCAGCCACCTTTCAAAGGCTGATGGAGAAGACGGTGGGTGACATGAATTTAATTGAAGTACTGGTATACTTGGACGACATCATTGTGTTCGGGAAGACCCTGGAGGAACATGAGGAGAGATTGGAGAAGGTGCTCAAGAGACTTCATGATGAGGGACTGAAGTTGTCTTTGGAGAAGTGCCAGTTTTACCAACCCTCGGTCAATTACCTGGGTCATATAGTATCTGCCGACGGAGTGGCCACTGACCCCAAGAAGCTGGAAGCTGTCACCTCATGGCCGAAGCCCACAAATGTCACAGAGCTCAGATCTTTCCTGGGGTTTTGCTCCTATTATCGCAGATTCGTCCAGGGCTTCGCTCGGATAGCCCGCCCACTCAATGAACTGCTCAGAAACGAAGAAGACAATGATGATGCAAATCTTTCTAGACCTGCGAAGCCAGCAGTGGGACCCAGGAGGCCTAGGGAATCTATTCAAGGACAATGGACAACCCAGTGTGAAGAGGTCTTTGAACGGCTGAAAAAGAGTCTAACCACCGCCCCAATCCTGGCCTATGCAGACCCAGCCAAGCCGTACGAATTGCATGTGGATGCAAGTAGAGATGGGTTAGGGGGAGTCCTCTATCAAGAACAGAATGGATGCTTGCGACCTATCGCCTATGTGAGCTGGGGTTTGGCGTCCGCTGAGAGGAACTACCCCACCCACAAGCTTGAATTCTTGGCCTTGAAGTGGGCAGTAGTGGACAAACTTCGAGATTACCTATATGGAGCAGAATTCGTGATAAAAACAGATAATAACCCCCTCACATACATTCTCACTACAGCTAAGCTGGATGCTACTGGCCACAGGTGGTTAGCTGCCTTATCGGAGTTCACTTTCAGCCTCAGTAATTGGACAGGGATTGGGAATAGGGATTCAGATGCCTTATCCCGAAGACCTCACTGTTCCAAGGATTCCCCAGAAGAGTGGACTCAGGTGCCCTCTGAAGGGGTACGAGCCTTATGCCAAGGAGTGGAACACCGAACAAGAGGTGGGTCCAGGGCAGAAGACATTGGGATTTCGGCATCTGGCGTTCCCAGGTGTTATTGCAATGTCACCCAGGTTGGGGGTGAAGGCCTGCCCAAGCTTTCCAGGAAGGATCTGCGAAGAGATCAGTTGGAAGACCCCCTCTGCGGCCTAGTATTGAAGGCTTTAGAAAGCAAAAGCCCTGATTTGCTTCTTACATCATCAAGGGAAGCCCGGCGGCTACATCGTGAGTGGGATCGGCTACAGTTACGCCACGGAGTGGTCTACCGAAGGGGCCCCTCTGATGATCCTGAAGAGAAATGGCAGCTATTTTTGCCCACAAAACACAGAGAAACGGTGCTGACCGCTCTCCATGATGACCATGGCCATCTGGGACCAGAAAGAACCTTTTGTTTGGTAAGAGACCGCTTCTACTGGCCCTGCATGCGGACAGAAGTTGAAAGTTACTGTCACTCCTGCATCCGATGTATTCAGAGGAAGACTCTGCATCAACGAGCTGCCCCAATGGGCCACCTTCAAAGTCAGGGACCCATGGAGTTGGTGTGCATTGACTTCCTGTGCCTGGAGTCGGATCAGAGTGGACAGGGAAATATCCTGGTAGTGACTGACCATTTTACCAGGTATTCCCAGGCTTTTCCTGCTAGAGATCAGTTAGCATCAACTGTGGCAAAGATTTTAGTAGAAAGGTTCTTTGTGCATTACGGACTACCACAACGTATCCACTCAGACCAAGGGAGAGATTTTGAGAGCAATCTCATCAAGAGACTCTTGAGTCTACTAGGCATCCAAAAGTCGAGGACTACTCCATACCATCCTCAGGGAGATCCTCAGCCAGAGAGATTCAATCGTACCCTCCTGAATATGCTCTGGACTTTGACTTCAGTGCAAAAGCAACACTGGAGTAAGCATGTAGCAGCCATCGTACATGCCTACAATAGCACTGCCAACGACGCTACAGGATACTCTCCTTACCGGCTGATGTTCGGCAGGGAAGCCCGACTGCCAGTAGACTTGGCTTTTGGAACCTCTGTAGACCATACCTCTGCAGCTTCCCATAGAGGATGTGTGGACCGCCTAAGGAAAAGCCTGAAGATTGCTTATGAGAAGGCTCAAGCCACCTCAGACGCCAGGGGTCAGAGAAACAAAGAGAACTTTGATCTCAGAGTGCGAGTACATGACTTACAATCTGGAGACAGAGTCTTACTGAGAAATCTGGGCATCCCTGGAAAACACAAGTTGGCAGATAGGTGGCGATCAGAGCCCTATGTCATCTGCAAACAATTGCCTGGATTGCCAGTTTACCAGATTCGACCGGAAAAGGGTGTTGGCCCACTCAAAACCTGGCACCGCAACCACCTTTTGCCTTTGTCAGATGCAGTCCGTCTACCATCACAATCTGATCCACAGTCTACCCCCTCAACTTCTCATAGGACTAGACCTGTGACCAGGTCTCAACCCACACTACCTCCTGCAGATGAAGAGGACAGTGAGAGTGAGGAGGTAGGGACAGATTTGCTGTGGCCATCTGACATTTCCGAACCCACCATTCCTTCTTCCACTGGAGTGACTGACGTAATTCCTCTTAGGCCAGAGGCTCCTGAATTTGTGCCTCAGGCCCAACCTGCAGAAGACTTGCAAGAGCCTGTGCCTTCTCTACCCGAGTTAGAACCTGAAGACTGGTGGTCCATTGTTGATGAGGGAGAAGACGTGGAGGAAGCTGAACTGGGAGAGACAGAGAGCGTCGAGCAAGAAGCGAGGGTTGATGAGTCAGTAGTGTCAGAACCAACATCGGAAGCAACGCCAGAACCATTGCTAGAGCACAGGGAACAGAGAGAGCGTAGAGTTATTCAACCCCCAAAAAGACTGACATATGATGTGTTGGGTGAAAACTCTGAAGAAGTAGTACATGCTTCTCAAAGGACTCTCGTGACGCCTGGTTCTCCTACAGCAGTTTCGGTAGAGAACAGCCCCAACTCACCCCCTGGCACATCTGGTTGGGCCATTCCCATTAGTGTGGGAATGGGCAGGACAACCCTCACTCTGCTACATGGTGGGAGGTTCCTCTGCCAGATTCTTATGCAAGTGTGAATAATTTAATTTCCTGTGTGTGCTAACTTTGCTTTCTCTCCGCGTATATATAAAAAGCATGTAACAGGTTGCTTTTACTGCTGTCTTTTGAGGAACAAAGCTTCTCTGGTGGGGGGAGTGTGTAGCAGGCTCCTTGTACAAGAGGATTCAGAAGGAATCACACGTTCAGTAGTCGGTCCTTCCTCTCCCTCCCCTATTTGTAAAACCTGGGCATTCTGCCAAGTTGATGACTCATCCACTACACAGGAAAGGGCTCTCAGCAAAGGACGCTGGGGGTGGGAGGAAGCAGGAAGTGAAGGGGGAGAGGAGAGAGACACGAGGCTGGAGAAAAGACAGGGACACGTGGGGCCCGTCCAAGGAGAGGAGGAGGCACTACAGCACCCAGCGCGGAATGGAGGGACCCTGCTGTGTGTTCAGAGTCTGGTGAGCTGTCCCACTGGAGAGAGTAAGACACACCATTTACACTTTGCATATAGACTGGGACATCCGCACCCCACTGCTGGGATCTCACCCATCCGGGGCCCTGTGCAAGCCACAGATCCCCCTGCCTGCTTTGCCCCTCACCACCAGTGTAATTGAGACTGTCTGCCCCGGGGACTGACACATACTGGGAGATTGCATCCTGCGACTGCCCCTGGTCTTGGGGTGCTTTGTGTTGCTTTTAGACCCTGAGGTTGGACCCTCTCAGCCCAGAAACCTAGTGAAATCTGATGTAACCCACACCAGCTGAAACTCCAAAGAAGCCTTCAGCTGCTATTTACTTAATTGTAAGGACTAAACGTGCACCATCTAGAGCTCCACCGTTACAAGGACTGAAGTGGGGGAATCTGGCTTATAAGCTTTATTAGAGGTTCCTCTTTATTGCATTCTGTTCTGACTCTGAGGTGACTTTTGGCTAACGCCCCTCAGAAGCAGAATCATACACCGGTGTGGGTAATACATTTCATTGATAGAGCATAAGTAATTTTATTTGTTTGATATCAGTTGTATTTTGCTTAAAGTGCGACTCTGCCCTCAGGAGATTTTTGGCTGTGAAGCCCTCTAGTGGCAGACCAAATTTACTGCATTGCATAAAAGAATAAAAGTAAGTTTTGAAGTTGAAAGGGGAACCCCACCCCTCTACACTGCATTTCATTCTCCATAAAATTGTTCTTGTTTCATTTAACCCTGTGTCAGCAAATTTCTTGGCGGGGTATTTGCTATTCATTACCAGTTGTGCCAGAGGGATTGGGTTTGCTTAGGGTTGGATCTATTGAGCGCAGGGCCCATAATATATTCCAGCTTGTCCCAAGGGGCAGTGCTACACCACTATGCCCCCTCCTTTGTCTGCAGGTCTAATTACCAAGTTGGTTCTACTCTCCAAACTTTTAATACCTTTTTGTAAGATCATGTCTTCTTTAAATTGTTTAATGTGTAGAGACTCTATGTCTTCAATAACTATTTTTTTAAAAATATCAATATATTTGTCATCAATGATTTTAGGGTTAAAAACAGATTTATTCCTAAGGTTTGTGTGGTAAGTATATTCTTCCTCATTAAAATTGTTCCTAATGGTTGGATTTTGGGCATAATATTTTTTAAGATTTAAATTCCTAACTAATTTATGTATGCTCATGTAGGTTTCAAATTTATTCAAACCTCGGGTAGGTGCAAATTTAAGTTCTTTGTCTAATGCATAGATTTAAGAGGGACACCACTAATGTTAAAAATCCCCTCTCCTGTTAGTCTCTTCTTCTTTTTTTTTTGGTGCCTTCTTCCTCCTCTGCACCCCCTCTTACTGGGTTTCCTTTTGTTTCCCCCCTTTCTGTTTGGGGATACTGGCTCCATCCTAAAAAAGGGTTCGATATAGGCGTGTCTGGAGCCTGTGACGCCATGGAGGTAGATTAAATTGGTTATATACTTTGTCTTTGTGGTTTGGGCGGATATTGTGCATATGTTTGGTTCCCATGATCCAATGTATATAGCTTTTTCCGTATGTAGTAGGTAAAATGCATAACTGTGATGCATTGTCGATATATTAACAGCGGTATCTGGCCCCAAAAAGATGGGCATGTCATGCGGACTCCGGCAAAATGCGCCTGGATACTCTATATTAGGATACCAGCGTTGTGGTGTCCTATTGAAAATCCCTGATGAAGCCACGTGACCTAGTGGCTTAACGCGTAGGGGAGGGGCTCTGACGTCACAACGCCATTCAGATCGACAGTACGGTGAGTACAGACAGTGTGCTTGAGCACACACTGAGGCATAAGTTTTTTACACAAAGCTTTATCATATTTATAATACGTGAGTGCACATTTTACCAGTTTTAAATAAAGCAATCTATAAAGAATAAGGCACTATCTATTTCTTTACATGATAACTTAATACACGGAGAGGTGCAGGCAGTATTCAGACCCCTGCAGGACGAAGGGAGAAAACCCTATCCATCCACTGAGGCTCAGTGAGGCCAGGAGAGAGTCCAGGAGACCCCTAGTGGGAGAAGGGTGTCACTATGGTCCATTCATCATCATCCTGATACACATTTTTTCAGCATAAAAAATACCATCTGGTCCAATCAAGGACAAAAAGCGTTTTTAGCCTTACTTAACGGTTTGGCTATAAGTGAGGTGAGCGCAATAATTTTTCTGCACAGCAAGATTAGAATCACAGAGTGGACTTTTTTATATTTAGTTTTATTTAAATTTCATCCTTAGCACAAATTGCACAATTTTATTAATTTATTAATTTTTTTATTACCCCTTGCACTTATTGCACATTGTATAATAATTTTTTGCACATTTTGCACATTTCTCTATATTGGAATTTTTATTGTCAGTTTGGCACATTTTTATTGCATTTATTGATTATTTTATTATATCACAATAACACATTTTTAGAGTGATTTATTTATTTATTACCACATTTGTTTTTGTACGATTTATGATAGGTGTAAGAAGTATATATTTATTTCACGGATATAATTAGTAGGTGGAGCGCGACACACATCTAATTTATCATAATAGAGATTCCAGCACTTGCCTATTTACCATAACAACATCTATACATCTTCTACCAGATGGGTTTTTCACGTTTACTAAATGTGAACAGAGGGAAGTGCCAATTTGTGCACTAGGAACAAGAACTCTACACTTTTCACCAATGCTATTAAATGAACAAAAAAATTCTGTGCCATTCAGGTAACAACAAGGAGAAGTAGGGGGAAGACAATAAAATGAAGTGCTCTGTAAGAAGATAAAGATGATTAATGAATACCCAAGGATGAAAAGAATAATAAAATAACATTATGTGAAATGGCAGAGATAGTGTGAGAAACTAATTAAAATGCAGCTATTAGAAATTAAGTAAGTGATGGTGCTGGCAGCTCTAAGGGCTTGTAGGGTGGGGGTGTGTGTTGAGGGTGATCAGGATGCTCAGACTATGCCATTTTTGTGTATGGAGCCCAGAACGTACGTGCACTAGGGGTACCTTTTACCAGAGGCATGCTCCCCAATGCCCGGGACCATGGGGGAAATGATGCTTCCTCCAGTGAATGAACAGGAAGTGATTTATATTACTTCACTTCCTAGTCCACAGCAGCCATTCCCCAGGAGAGCTGGCAGGGGGAAGCAGCTAATGGAGCACAATGAACCCCTGATGTCTCCAATAAAAGAACCTGTCACAGCCTATATGCTATCTCATAGGGGGCTATCGGTACCCTATACCCTATGTAATAAAGTCAAATTAAAAACATTTAAACAATATTTGTGACCAATTGAAAAAATGCATGTGTTGGGGTAGCTATGTATGAAAATGAACAATGGAGAATCACCTGCGCTACCCTGAATAAACTATTGTTCTAGGAATGGGTTGCCGCTCACACTTGGCTATGCACCTGGAAAGAATGGGATACATATTATAACAAAATTGGTGCTGCGCTCCCACACTTATAGAAACAATTAAATCAAAATGAGGTTTCAATTACACGCCTAGTGAATCCTCCTGTGTGTAATTATCACAAACTCAATTCTTCATGTTATTATACAATCTTATACAGTGATGTTTGATAAACCATATGAAATAAAATATAAATGTGCAAAACACATAAAAACACAATACATAAACCCACTTGTGTCCCTAAACAGAGTGAAATCACAAACATGTATTAAACCACACGTGATAAAACACTTGGCATAAATGAATGCCCAAAGGTGCAGTGGAAATAAACTGACAAATGGCGCTATTGTGCCTATAGAAACAAACAATAGGACGATCAGGATAAATTAACCCTGACTATAAGACAATCTACAAGGACTATAACAAATCCTTCAACATAAATGTGCAACCACCACTTAACAAGTGCCCACAAGTACCAAAGTGTAAATTGTCGTGCTCTAGTCCCCAAACTTGGGACTATACTGCTATATAAATATCAAAAAAAGAAAAAAAAAATTAAATAAAATATAGAGTGAATCCACAAATGAAAATCCAGTGACACTCTGACACACTATGATAAACACATAACTTAAATCAATTTATAAAAAAGTCCACAAAAACACGTGCCACCAATTATTAATAAACAAAAAACAAATCGTCCACATGTGTAATCTTCAATATGGCTGGATATATAGAAACCCTAGGCAACAAAAAAATCACCCCACAAATGGTAGGTGTATTGTAACACTGAGAGACAGAATAGCAACACAAAGTTCATAAGAAATGCATGTCTAACAAATTATGCACTGATTTGCATGTTCATGAGGGAAATAAGTATTTGATCCCCTTTACAAAACATGACTTAGTACTTGGTGGCAAATCCCCTGTTGGCAATCACAAAGGTCAGACGTTTCCTGTAGTTGGCCACCAGGTTTGCACACATCTCAGGAGGAATTCTGGCCCACTCCTCTTGGCAGATCCTCTCCAAGTCTTTAAGGTTTGGTGGCTGACGTTTGGCAACTCGAACTTTCCGCTACCTCCAGAGATTTTCAATCGGATTAAGGTCTGGAGACTGGCTAGGCAACTCCAGGACCTTAATGTGCTTCTTCTTGAGCCACTTCTTTGTTGCCTTGGCTGTGTGTTTTGGGTCATTGTCATGCTGGAACACCCATCCACGACCCATTTTATTGCCCTGGCTGAGGGAAGAAGGTTCTCACCCAAGATTTGACGGTACATTGCCCCGTCCATCGGCCCTTTGATGTGGTTCCGTTGTCCTGTCCTCTTAGCAGAAAAACACCCCCAAAACAGAATGCTTCCACCGCCATGATTGACAGTTGGGATGGTGTTCTTGGGGTCATAGGCAGCATTCCTCCTCCAAATAGGGCAACCAGTCCTCCTCTGCATCATTCTAATGTTCAATGGCAAACTTCAGACGGGCCTGGACATGTGCTTTCTTGAGCAGAGGGACCTTGCGGGTACTGCAGGATATCAATCCTTGTCAGCGTAGTGTGTTACCAATTGTTTTCTTGGTGACTGTGGTCCCAGATGCCTGGAGATCATTGACAGGATCCGCACATGTAGTTCTGGGATGATTCCTCACTGTTCTCAAGATCATTGACACTCCACGAGGTGAGATCTTGCATGGTGCACCAGACCTCAGGGGAGACTGACAGTAGTTTTGTGTTTCTCCAATTTGTGAATGATTGCACCAACTGTTGTCACCTTCTCACCAAGCTGCTTGGCAATAGTTTGGTAGCCCAGTCCAGGCTTGTGTAGGTCTACAATCTTGTCCCTAACATCCTTGGACAGCTCTTTGGTCTTTGCCATTGTGGAGAGTTTGGAATCTGATTGTTTGATTGCTCCTGTGGACAGATGTCTTTTATACAGGTAACAAAATGAGATTAGCAGCACTCCCTTTAAGAGACTGCTTCTAATCTCAGCTTGTTACCTGTATGAAAGACACCTGGTAGGCAGAAATCCTGCTGAATGATAGGGGATCAAATACTTATTTCCCTCATGAACATGCAAATCAGTGCATAATTTGTTAGATAGGCATTTCTTTTGAATGTTTTGTTGCTATTCTGTCTCTCAGTGTTACAATACACCTACCATTCAATTTGTAAAATGATCATTTCTTTGTGAGTGGGCAAACATTCAAAATCAGCAGGGGATCAAATACTTATTTCCTTCACTGTATACTGTTTACACACTGCTAACATGCATATCATTGTCCACGTGGAATTTGCTTCGGAATGAATATAAATATGGCAGGTTTCAGATATCTACTTTACTTAAGAGGGATAAGGGGTTCCAGTGGTTCCCCATATGGTCTGACAAAGGGTGTTTGAATTTGAAACTTTACCAATTATCTGAGGAAAGTATATATGTCTATATTCTGGCTGTGCTATTATTATTTCATGAGTTGTTAAATATTCTGAAGTTTTAGAGTTGTGACTGCTAACCAGTCTAGCAGAAATGTGGATTGGCTATTCCCTTCAGCTGAACTATTTATGACCGGGTATCTGTTAGTTCTCTGGATTGCTCAAGCTTGCGAGGGTGACAGTTTTATTAGGGTTTTCCAGACTGGAGTGTGGATTTGGCTAATAGACATGAGAGGGCCTGTATCTGTCCTGGTCTGATAAGAGGGTTCTGGCATCAGTTAACAATTTGTGTTTTGTATAAACTGCAAAAAGGGGGGGGGGGGAATAAAGGTCACTGTGCTATGCTTTCTTGTTATGAAATGGCATAGGAAACTTGTGACATGAACAAAATGGCTGCTACACACCCACAGCTATTTGTGTGACCAGTACAGGCAGTAATACAGCAGCAACAGACTGATGAGGTCATCTTTTTGCTCACTCTGCTATTTATTATCATGTTCCTTGTCAGTATATTTGCATGCAGCACACCAGACTGGCTCCCAGCACTGCTCCTTCATGTGCTGGCTGATATCGTGTCCAATTCAGATTACATATTTTATATAATTTTATATATTTTTTTAGACTATATATGCAGGTTCTGCTTCCCTTTGTTCCTATTATTTGATAAGGTCTGTGTTAGATTTCTGGAGAAATGCACAGGTGTTGTTGCACTTATCAGATATAACAAAACACTTTCAACGGTCACAGACCAGAAGGTCGCAAATAGGAGATGTTAATTGTTATGATATTCATACACTTTAACGATGTGATAAAAATGCCAGGTGGTTTAAATGACAATTATATTTTGTTTCATGCATTACATAGCTAGTTAAAGCACACCTGGAGTTCTTGCATAAATGATTTTAGCTAATCGTTTAAAATAAATATGCCGTATAAACATAATTAGTTTGATCATTGCACATAACTATCATTTTTTACTATAATAAGTAAAGACAGCTGTATGAAGTATTACATTCATAGCACATCCTACCATATTGAGCCACCATCTAAGCATAAACAGACATTCAGTATATTTCAGTATATATCCATGCAAAAAACAAAGTGATATAAACCGATAACCAAACAAATGAGCTTAGGTCACTAACCTAGTGGCTTCTACCATCATTCATTTCTTTTTGTCTTTTACCATTTGCTGTTTTTTAAAGACTTATTAGAATGGCCCCCCTTCCCAAGCTGTATATAAGAGATCTTGAAGCATCTAACAATATTGGGAGGTGAAATAATTTACTTTTTTCTTCCCCTATGAGGGTGATTTGTAGTGCATGAATTTGAGGAAAGCCCTAATGAGCGCATTCAATATAAGTTTGTCACTATTTAACTACTTGCCTACCAGACACTTATACCCCCTTCCTGCCCAGGCCAATTTTCAGCTTTCAGCGATGTCGCATTTTGAGTGACAATTGCGCAGTCATGCAACACTGCACCCATATGAAATTTGTATCATGTTTTTCACAGAAATAGAGCTTTCTTTTGGTGGTATGTAATCGCCGCTGGGTGTTTTATTGTTTGTGCTATAAACCAAAAAAGAGCAAAAACTTTGAAAAAAAATTTTTTTCTTTGTTTCTATTATACAATTTTGCAAACAGGTAATTTTTCTCCTTCACTGATGTGCGTTGATGAGGCTGCACTTGTGGGCACTGATAGGCAGCACTGATATGTGGCACTGATGAGCTGGCACTGATATGCAACAATGATGGACACTGATAGGCGCCACTGATAGGCAGCACTGATAGGCAGCACTGATGACCTGGCATTGATGGGCACTGATAGGCAGCACTGATGGGCACTGATAGGCAACACTGATGGGTGGTACTGACTGACAGCACTGACTGGCGGCACTGCTGGGCACTGACTGGTGGCACTGCTGGGCAGCATTGATGGGTGGCACTGCTGGGCACAGGTGGATGGCATTACTGGGCACAGATGGGTGGCACTGCTGGGCACCGATCATCAGGCACTGATCATTAGTGCCCTGATGATCGGTGCCGATCCCTCCTCTAACAATTGCTGCATATATGGTGAAAAGGCAGCTAACACAGAAATGCAGGCAGCATATGATATAATTACAAACCAATATGTAGCACTTATTCACCCCACTCATACACAAGATGTAATATTACAATGAATTAGAGTCCTCAAAAAAGTCCATAAGGTATGACTGTAATTTATATAAAGCTCATATCCTTAAGAGGGTAATGTGCCACCAAAGAGAAGAAAGAAGCATCCTCCACCATTACCACTCACAGCCTCTTACCAGAGAATATGACCACAGGTCATGCGGTCAAAAACAGCAAGTATGGGGAATCAATGGATCCTTAATAAATCTTCTCCACCAAAGACAATTCCACAGCTGGAAACTCGATGGTAAAGATCTAGTGTTATAGCTCCAAGATATTGGGATGTATGCAAAGAGAACAAAGGCTCCTCATAGTGTAGTAGTTAAAATAATCCAGAATTTAATAAGAATATTGCACTTACAAACATAAAACAACGTCTTATGACGAAACCCGTAAGTGGGGTTACAGCTTGTGACGTCATCACGCCATGCATCACGGCCATTTTTTTGGTTGGAAACTTTACTGATTTTACATGCTGATTTCTTCTTTTGTTTGTAAGTGCAATATTCTTATTAAATTCTGGATTATTTTAACTACTACACTATGAGGAGCCTTTGTTCTCTTTTAGTATGGGAACAAGTGGAGTCATGGTATGTGTGAATTCCTCCATGAAACATACAGGGTCAATTTTCTGAAATCATTGAGCAACAGTGGGAATATTTTGTTGCTTCCAGTATATAGGAATGAGAGATTTAGCTGTGTTAAGTAGATGTGGGGTAATGGAATGCTTATATTGGCCTGTAATTCATTGTTACAATTAACCCTTAGGAAAAGAAAAGGGGGATTTAATAGGGGCCCCCCTCTTCTTATGGGACTGTGGCCAGGGAAATAAAGTTTCAAGTCCCCCCACTGTATTAGCTATAAATGGGGTATGCAGCGCTAGAGAACAGATAATAAACACGGGACTGTTTATGATATGAAGTACCAATACAGCAGTTCATATAATAGTTCATATATTCCAGCCTGAAAAGATGGAAATGATCCAATGATGTTCCAGATCACAAACGATGCAATAAGAGAAATTAGTGAGGTTGTGCGCTTACCACAAGTACACACAATATGAGCATTGTATGTAATTAACAGCAACCGGGCATCATGGTCTGGTCAACCGTATCCTGGGCACCATCTGGCCATGTATGGACATCCGGGTCACAGGTACAACGCTATCCAGGCCCCTTCTGGCTTTCAAATCCAAAAACGCCACCTTGCATAAGCTCATAAAAAACGAGCCGGGAGGCAAGAAAGCGCTAATAGTAAAGTACGTTTATTTAAGAACATAAAACAAAAACCAAGCAGCCAGGACTCACATTGATATAATATAATAAAAATCCAGGCCCACATCAATCAGCTCCCTGATGGTCAGTGGTACACTCAACATGCAGCGCATACAGATCAAAGTAAAATCAATAGAACCCTGGTGGTCAGTGGTATCACAAATACATAGCCATAGAGTATGGTGAGTATAAACAGAAATATACTCATCCAGGTCAGGTGAGGTAGTTCCCTGGTGGCTAGTGGATCTCTTAGTAACAAAGGCGTCAATAGGGTGGATCCCCTAACATGTTTCGAGCTAAAGCTCATTTTCAAAGGGGTGAATCCTGCCCCTAGACGCCAATTTAAAAATGCCGCGGTCGCGCATGCGCATTACGCACCACGCGCCGCTCCGGGATACTGCGCATGCGCGAATGACGTCACACGCTAACTTGTAACGACTGCGCATGCGCGAGCGCATCATCAACATGGACACTGAGGCCCAATGTTAAAGTCTGCCCACACATAGGCAGGGTTAAGGCGGGTCTGGACGGCTGCTCTTGTGCTCCATAGAAGCGGAGACCAGAGCAGCAGCTTTTGATAATGTAAACTCGATCTAAATACACTAGATCACCAGGGAAATATATCAAAGTCATAACAAAACAACATATACCAATGGAATGAAACACATATACCAATGGAATGAATCTAAAAACATAAAATTTAAAAGGACAGCATATGTTAAATATACACATGCACACTGATGGATCATATATAATTAGAGTCCTTACACTGATCCATTAGTTATTGTTCCGCAGAAATAACATGAAGAGTCTTAAATGAAACACTATAATCATAACACATTAAAATCCCTTATATGTGCTATTATCAGAAATAAGTGTCATATATTCCTGACAAATGGTCAAGCGATACTGACAATCATGTAATATCATGTAAAGAGATTATAAATGTACGGTATTATTGATACTGACATTCTTATTGTTTGATATACAAAAGCTAACAATCAAAGGTGCAGAAACCGGAAATAGCACATATATTAGTGAAAAAATTAAAATTAGATTAAAACCCTAATAAAAATAGCACAGTGGACAGGATAAAAGTCTAAAGCCATAAAAAACGTTAAAACGGAAAACACTATAAACCTCCTCCAACAGAAATCAACTATTGTCAATATAACAGTTGATGTCTAGGTCTACATTCAGGCCTCTGGGTTGAAGGGACTTGAGCTCTACAATCCACTTCGTCTCAAGACGGGACACTGCTCTCCTCTTGTGCCCCCCCCTCCAATGCTGATCTATCACATCTATAGCTGTACATTTCAGAGATGAAGGGTCTTTAGCATGACAATCTTTATAATGCTTTGATAATGAATGGTGCTCAAAGCCCTTTTTTATTTTATTGTAATGCTCCCTGAGTCGATCCCTCAGACGTCTGGTAGTTCTACCCACATACTGGAGATTACAGGGACATTGTAAAAGATATACTGTATGTGTAGTATTGCATGTGATAGTTTGATGTATGGCATATCTTTTACCGGTAATGCTAGAACCAAACTCCTTGATTTTAGTTTTATGTACCCCATTATATCTACAGGCGATACATTTATTGCACGGGAAGAACCCTTTAAGCCCGAATGGTGAGGTCATATTCCTTGGTTGGTCGACTACATTAGGGGCTACCAAAAGTCTGAGAGGAGGTGCCTTCCTGAAAGTGATCTCAGGGAATTCAGGTAGAGAATCACCCAATATAGGGTCATTCCTAAGGACAGCCCAATTCTTCTTAATGATTCTGGTGACCTCTCTAAATTGAATAGAGAAGTCCGTGACAAAGGGGCAAAATTTGTCCGGTCTTACTCTTTTTTCCATAGTGAGCAGATCCTCCCTATCCAATAAGCCAATCTCATTGGCAGTTTGATCCAAAATGTGAGAGTTGTAACCTTTCTCCTCAAATCTGGCTTTGAGTAACCCTGATTGGTAGTGATAATCTGGCAAGGTGGTACAATTCCTCCTTAACCTGAGGAATTGTCCCCTAGGAACATTATTCAGCCAGGTCGGATGATGGCAGCTATCAGTGGGTATATACCCATTCCTGTCCGTACTTTTAAAATACGTCCTGGTCATAACCTTAGTACCACTATTAATTAAAACAAGGTCTAAAAAGTTAATTTCTTTAAGATCATATTCATATGATAACTTAATATTTAGGTCATTATAGTTCAAAGTAGTAAAAAAATTGTTTAAAGAAAGCTCATCCCCCTGCCATAAAAGAAACAGGTCATCGATGTAGCGCCGGTAAAATAAAAGGGGAGGCCAGTCACGTGAATACACTAAATCCTCCTCCCACCTGGCCATAAACAAATTGGCCAGGCTAGGGGCAAACCTCGCCCCCATCGCTACACCCATGACCTGTAGGTAAAAAGTATGGTTAAACCAAAAGAAGTTTTTATGCATCTCTGAAATGTACAGCTATAGATGTGATAGATCAGCATTGGAGGGGGGGGCACAAGAGGAGAGCAGTGTCCCGTCTTGAGACGAAGTGGATTGTAGAGCTCAAGTCCCTTCAACCCAGAGGCCTGAATGTAGACCTAGACATCAACTGTTATATTGACAATAGTTGATTTCTGTTGGAGGAGGTTTATAGTGTTTTCCGTTTTAACGTTTTTTATGGCTTTAGACTTTTATCCTGTCCACTGTGCTATTTTTATTAGGGTTTTAATCTCATTTTAATTTTTTCACTAATATATGTGCTATTTCCGGTTTCTGCACCTTTGATTGTTAGCTTTTGTATATCAAACAATAAGAATGTCAGTATCAATAATACCGTACATTTATAATCTCTTTACATGATATTACATGATTGTCAGTATCGCTTGACCGTTTGTCAGGAATATATGACACTTATTTCTGATAATAGCACATATAAGGGATTTTAATGTGTTATGATTATAGTGTTTCATTTAAGACTCTTCATGTTATTTCTGGGGAACAATAACTAATGGATCAGTGTAAGGACTCTAATTATATATGATCCATCAGTGTGCATGTGTATATTTAACATATGCTGTCCTTTTAAATTTTATGTTTTTAGATTCATTCCATTGGTATATGTGTTTCATTCCATTGGTATATGTTGTTTTGTTATGACTTTGATATATTTCCCTGGTGATCTAGTGTATTTAGATCGAGTTTACATTATCAAAAGCTGCTGCTCTGGTCTCCGCTTCTATGGAGCACAAGAGCAGCCGTCCAGACCCGCCTTAACCCTGCCTATGTGTGGGCAGACTTTAACATTGGGCCTCAGTGTCCATGTTGATGATGCGCTCGCGCATGCGCAGTCGTTACAAGTTAGCGTGTGACGTCATTCGCGCATGCGCAGTATCCCGGAGCGGCGCGTGGTGCGTAATGCGCATGCGCGACCGCGGCATTTTTAAATCGGCGTCTAGGGGCAGGATTCACCCCTTTGAAAACGAGCTTTAGCTCGAAACATGTTAGGGGATCCACCCTATTGACGCCTTTGTTACTAAGAGATCCACTAGCCACCAGGGAACTACCTCACCTGACCTGGATGAGTATATTTCTGTTTATACTCACCATACTCTATGGCTATGTATTTGTGATACCACTGACCACCAGGGTTCTATTGATTTTACTTTGATCTGTATGCGCTGCATGTTGAATGTACCACTGACCATCAGGGAGCTGATTGATGTGGGCCTGGATTTTTATTATATTATATCAATGTGAGTCCTGGCTGCTTGGTTTTTGTTTTATGTTCTTAAATAAACGTACTTTACTATTAGCGCTTTCTTGCCTCCCGGCTCGTTTTTTATGAGCTTATGCAAGGTGGCGTTTTTGGATTTGAAAGCCAGAAGGGGCCTGGATAGCGTTGTACCTGTGACCCGGATGTCCATACATGGCCAGATGGTGCCCAGGATACGGTTGACCAGACCATGATGCCCGGTTGCTGTTAATTACATACAATGCTCATATTGTGTGTACTTGTGGTAAGCGCACAACCTCACTAATTTCTCTTATTGCATCGTTTGTGATCTGGAACATCATTGGATCATTTCCATCTTTTCAGGCTGGAATATATGAACTATTATATGAACTGCTGTATTGGTACTTCATATCATAAACAGTCCCGTGTTTATTATCTGTTCTCTAGCGCTGCATACCCCATTTATAGCTTATGTTCCAAGGTATTGAGGATTACCCTGTATGTCAGCTGCTTATTTGATCTGTTTGCGCTCACTTACCCACCTTTGATATCACCCCCACTGTATTGATACAGTGGGGTAACATTTTAGAAGATCAGTAGGGTTTTTTAGTTCCCCCATTGGTGTGAGGAGGAGAAAAAAACTTTAACGTTTCAAGATCCCCCATGGTATACTAATATAATGGTTAAGATTCTAGAAAATGGGAGTTTGTAGCCCCCCCACTACATCTGGACATTCCTTTCACAGTAGTACAGAGTGAAAGAATGGATGCCATTCATAAAAAAGATTGCTTATAACAGTGATCAATCATAGTGTAAAAAAAATCCTGATCACTTTCCCAGAGTAATACAGTGTCACTATGGTAAAAAAAAATCTTAAAAAAAGAAAAAAAAATGTAAAAAAGAAAACAAAAGAATAAAAAATTGAAAAAAATTATTATTATTATTTTTTTAACATACTGTCAGCAGTCAGTGTCTCTGATCAATGTCACACCAGCCATATTATGACATTGTACTGCTCTGGTACTTTAAAAAAAAAATTGTAAAAAAAACAAAACAAAAACAAATTTAATTTCTTCATTTTCCACAAAAATTGTGACAAAAAATTACAACTTCAAAAAGCTCACCATGACCCTTACTAAATACTTCAGACTGTCTAAGTTTCCAAAAGGAGTAATTTGCTGGATATCTGTACTGTCCTGGCATTTTTGGGCCACATAAAATGAGACTGCCTGATCTGTACATCAGGAATGACTGATTTTCAAATGTATTTACCATCGTTTGTAGACTCTATAACTTTCCTACAGACTAAATAACATGCACTGATTTCGGTTATTATTACCAAAGATAATGTAGCAGAATACATTTTGGCCTAAATGTATGAAGAAAAATTCAAATTTTTGGTATTTTTTTCGTTTATTTTGCAAAAAATAAAAAACTCAGCAGTGATTAAATACTATCAAAAGAAAGCTCTATCTGTCAAAAAATGATAAAAATGTAATTTGGGTACAGTGTGTTATGGCTGAGTAATTGTCATTCAATGTGTGACAGCGCTGAAATCTGAAAATTGGCTTGAGCAAGAAGGGGTTGAATGTGTCCAGTATTGAAGTGGTTAAGGAGGTCTGTCAGTCTAGGAGTTAAGGTGACCCCCTGGTATTTCAGGCAATGTGATTTCCTTGAAAAAGGTAAATTTGGTTTAAGGAATGCAACTTTAGAGATAGGTACTGAAATGTTCAAAATCTCAAACTTGGTAAGCTTAATATTGAAATGAGAGAGCTCCCGAAATAGCATGAATGCTCGCATTAGGTTCGGAAGAGTGTTCTGAGGGTTTCGAACATAAAATAATGTGTCATCTGCATACGCAGCATATTTATATACCATGTCTCTGATTACAATCCCATGTACTGTATATCTGGATGATGTTGAATAGTGGAGAGGAATGGTTCTAGAGGAATGGTTCTAAAGCAATGGTGAATAGTAGGGGAGACAAGGGGCACCATTGCCTAGTGCCATTGCTTAAACCTTAAGGTTTGCTTGAGGTGCCATTTATCCGACTTTGAGCTTTAGGGCCTTGTACAGTGCTGCTATTCTGTACATCATCTTGGGTATATAAGACCAAAAAATCACAATGTACACAATGTAGTCATAAAGTAATCCCAGTCCACCCTATTGAATGCTTTTCTGTATCTGTGGAGAGGAGCAGGGTGGACTGGGATTGTTTACTGTATGTAGATATGCTATAAGAGACAGAGTACTTAAGGAGTTATCCCGTGCCTCCCTGCAGGGAATGAAACCCATCTGGCCTGGGGATATCCAATGGGGAAGGAGAGGTATCATTCGAGAAGCTAGTACTTTGGCATACAATTTCACATCTATATTGAGCAGTAAAATAGGTCTGTAACGTCTGCAGCAAGTGGGATCTTTACCAGACTTAGCTATGACCATGATATTGTAGTGACTTTTGGGGGACCATTTATTAAAAAGATGATTTCATTCCAACAGCAACAAGCCCAGCCGTCTGTTAAGGGTTAACCTTTCTTGGTTAGAATTCAAATGACCTTCTAGTGAAATTACACCCACAATGAGTGGAAGGAACCTGTTCCAGAGACAATAGGTTATTTGAATTTCTACAGGTAGTTAAACAGGGCCCAAGACAGACAATCGTGAGAGCTGATGTTGGTGACTCTAAGACTGGCAAAGTATGTTTTCTCAACAAATTGCCATTGTCTGTTGGAAATGAGGAGATTCCACCTACAAAAAGTTAATTATAAAGCCAAATACAACGTTGGACTTCCAAACAGTGAGTCACCACACCTGACCAAATTAACAATGGTGAGACGATACTTGTAAGTCTGAGAAGATTAAACAAAACCTTGGGGAGAGTGATAAGCCAACAAACTTCTCAAACCAAGGCTACAAGTATAACTGGTTGTTTACCCTATTATCTTAACAATGGACAGGTAAACAGAGGTTTCCTGTTCAGGGACATGTCATTCCTAAAAAAAACAAAAGGTGAAACTTAGAACATATATTTCTACCCAGAAAGACATTAAAGAAGAGACACATTATTCACACTTTTTCAAACAAAAATATATTCAGCAGAGTTGGGGATTGCATACCACTAAATTAAGTATGAAATGGTGAAAAGTAAGATATTTTGTGAATTGGTATCAGTTGTATGTTTCCATCAGAAAGCAAATGTTTTCACACAAGTTTGAACCTCAGGGAAATGAATAACTGAATACACATACTGTATATCTTTCTATGGTTCCTATCCAGAACATTAGTAGTAAAATCAAATATATTTGAATAAGACATCTATTTAATATCTAAAATCACCTTGGTTTCCAATACTCAAATTGTTTTGTGATCCCTGACTGCCCCCCAGTGGACAGGTGAGAGATATCTTAGGTACATACACTTCTCGACCGGCCAATCAAAAAGCCTGTTGGGAGGGTCTTTTAAACAATGGTTTGGATGGTATAAAAAAGCCATGCACCTCAGCTAAACAAAACACAAGCTAAAAAAAACACAAGCTGAAAAACAAGCTGAAAAACTCATACTAAGAAAAATAAGAAAAGCTACAGAAAAACCAAGGAGATCTGAAAAGCTGAAGAAATCTGACGAGGCTGAAATCTATCCCATCTGAAGAACTACTACTTAATCCTTTCAAACTTTTAAAAACTTCTACTAAACTTCTAAATCTCTGAACTTCTACCATCCTACATTTTTTTCAACACTACCACCTATTGCACTCTCACTTGCTCCCTGCGGCCATTCCTGAAGGCGTTTCAATTGCCAGCTGAATCCACTGGGGAGGCGTCATAATCCAGGTTCTGGGTGTGGTGAGACTGTTTAGAATTAATATTGTATTGTATATCTCCTCTCTTGTATAGAGTGATAATAATTGCATTGGGGTGATAACTGCATTGGGTGTTTATATATAGATAGAGAGATCCATATTATTACTGCTAAGAATTGTTTGGTGTCGTATTGAAAATTTACATATTGCATAATTAATTAATTTTTATTGGTTATAGTACGATTTATCAGGGAATATTTTCTCCCATTTCTATGGCCACGTTTTGGGAGAAATGACCTCTGAAGTACTATAAATTACCATTTATCACTAAATTAAATTGTAATCTTTATTATTATCTAGAAGAATTGTTTCGTGTATAGAATTGGTATAGTATATCTTTGATCGTGTGTACCAGTATCCATTTATCACCAGTCTTTTGCTTTTTGTGTTAATATATATATAATTTTTGTACATAAATAAATTTATCTATTTATTTATTATAAGGCAATTTTTGTGTGTATGGTACAAAATCATACTGGCTAAAAGGACTCAAGGTATATTAACAAGTGGTGATCAAATTATTAAGGTGTCCAAATTATTGGTTCATTAAATATTTGCCGTATTTTAACGGCTGGAGGCACTGTAATATTTTATTTAAGGGAAAAGGACATCGCCCTTCATAAGTAGAATAAATTCTCACATAAACCACCACAATATGTAAATGTAAAGACTCAACTCTAAAATCTCTTCCTTCTGCAATGGAGTTAGCATATTTAGTTAAATAAGGGACCAAAATATCTTTAAATGTCTTATAGTAGACAGATGAAAATTCTTCAAGCCCTGGGGCTCTGTCTGAGGGTTTGGATTTTATTGCCTGAGAAACTACCTCTTCAGTAAAGTAAACTTTAATAGCTTTATGGGCGTTGAGATGTAGAGTGGGCAATTTAGCCTGTGTTAGATATTGTAAGGTGAATTTCATGTCACCTGAGGAGGATTTAATTTTAGACATAAAGAACTGTGGAGTATTTATTCCTTGTGCTGCCCTAGGCAACACTAAAATCGCCCCCCCCCCCCCACCAGCAAATTGATTTTGGATTTAATACCACTTTAATGATTACATTCATTTGTGAATTCCTAGAGTTCAGCTGTAGGTAAATTATAATAACAGGTCTACCTAAAACTTACTTTATGGTAAAATAAAAAAAGTCAAAAAAACACATTTTGTACATCTCTGAAATGCATGCACATGTCCCCATGTTTAGTCAATTTAAATATTCTGCAAGTACATTTAAATAATCAGTGATGTACCAGACATATAGGGTGTATCCCTCCTCATATCAATAACCCCTTGAGCACAGTAAGTTCAACTCACACAACTTCTGACAAAATCGACAAGTATTTTTACATTTATTATACAGATATACAGTCATTTAAACATTTTCAATGGTATACTTAGCAGACCAAAAAGGAGCGAAGAAAACGTGTTATTTGTTAGGAATGACTTACACTTTAAATATATTATTTAAAAAAAATCCAGGTGGTATAAATGACAATAATCATTTGGTTTATGCATTACACACCTATTTAAGGGACACCTGGAGTTCTTGCATGAGTGATTTTAGCTAATTGTTTTGAATAAATATTCTATGAAATTATAAATTGTTTTGTCATTGCACATAACTATCATTCCATTTACTTTAATTTGTAGAGACAGGTGGGTTAAGAATTATATTTATAGCATGTCCTACCACAATGAGCTGTCATAACCTAGCATACCTAACCATGGCTGAAGCATTAACAAACATTTGCTTTACATATTTCAGTGTATAGCCATGCAAAAATTGTTACTTTCTTTCTACAGCTGGGTCAAGTTGACTGAAAGTGAATCTCCTATCTCTTTCGCCATCAAAGGCTCATTCAGATAGGCAATGTTTGGTGTGTTTTGTAATTCTAACTTTATGATATTATTGGGATCAGGAATTATATTTGAAAAAGCACTTCACTATATTTTTTGTTTAGTCTCAATAGAGGCAGGTTAAAGGCTCTGAACCTGAATAAAAAATGGCGACAGGGCCTCTGAGAGATAAAGGCCCAGTAAGAACAAGGATAGACTGGCATGCATACACTGCAGAATAACACAAAACAGATTTTGAAAACTGCACAAGTATGGCCTCTGCACAGGAATGTCTCTGTGATTCACTGTAATGTTTGGCTGCAAAGTATAGAATCTATTAGACTCTATAACAACAGAAAGTCTAGCTAAGAATCCCACTTCAATAAAATATTTCAGAATACAAAGAACTATTCATGCATATCTCCATACACAGCATAATTCCCAGTGAGGTCCAAGGTAGCTCTGGTAACACAAGTGAACAGTTGGAGGGATCCAAGGCACAAGGACAAAGGGCCACCCCCACTTGAACTATAGTTCTCTGCTATCAATCAGGGATAGGTTCCCCACAGTAGCTGGGTCTTCCAGGAAAGCTGTGTGGTAATAGGCTTCTGCCCGGCAGCCTGAACATCAGTTCTGATAGTGGAGGGCCTCTTGGAGTAGAAGGTTGCAAATCAATTGCCCAGTTACTTCTGCCTAATGAGGTGTGGCCTATCTATCAGTTGAGGGAGGAAAGCAGAGAGGTTTATCTTCCTTGGGAATGTGGTAGAACCAAGGGTTTTGCTGAAAAAGGCATTGATGAGGCCTGCACCAGCATTTGAGCTTTTGTTCATGTTGAAACTGCTTTTCTCCCCTTATGCATTAATATCAATGCAAACACAGTTTCTGGTAGCTTTGTGCAGCTTAGAAATAAATAAAATGCAAGGGAGAAGGAGGAAAGAAACAACAATAAAGAATTTTATAAGTATCTTGGAAAAATCTCAAACTGACTTCAAATGCACTCACAAATAGTCTGTGCACTGCAAATGCAGTTGCTCTTGATCTGAGGGGAACATGCAAGGAAAATAAAAAAACAGCATTTTTGCTTGTACATGATTGAATGAAAGAAATCAGCAGAGCTTTGTCTCATTTTAGAGCTTCTAAGGCAACTGCACTTGCCTATTTACCTTTAGCAAATCAACCCCATTGCATGCTAAATGCACCTATGGGAAAAGTCAGAGTCTGCTATTTGAGTAATTGCTATGTAAAACATACGATATTGTGAAATAATTGCTTGCAATAAATGAAAATGACTGTGCTGGCAATAGAAAAGAGAGCACTACAATCAGACTGCCCTGGAAAGCCCTGGGAAGAGGTAAAGCTCTAAAGCTGGTTGTAGACTAGTAGAATTATGGAAACAGCTGTGTACAGTTTTAGCCATGTGTTGAAAATCTAGTGGTTAACCCTTATGTGTCCTGGGTTATCAAAGCCATGGTGACCAGATGAAATTTTAATTTTTTCCTTGCACACATTTTTTTTTACGTTTTGCACAGGTTTACTCAACAAAACCTTTCTTACCAATTTGCATACCAAAACGATTGTCACTCTATTTGTTCAGCACAAATGAACAGTAGTGGCTGCCCTTTATTACAGGAAGCTGTTTATTACAAGAAGCTCCTAAGTAAAGGTAAGAGTATCATGGTGGATTGCTGCACAGGTCTGGAAGGAAAACACAAAACACACCAAGATTCAAATAAGACTACACACAGCTCCTGTATTTAGAAAATATGTGCTAATTCTGTATTTCAGCTATAAACTGGAACTATAGGAAAATAAAAAATGATTTGCAGTTTGACACAACGGCTCCATCCACTACAGATTGTCTCTCCTATAAAAAACTACAGGAGACAGATACAAGACCAGTCAACCTTGCATAATGAGAAAGAGAGCAGAAGTGACCAGTCTATTTACAAGAGGCTCCTGCACAAGGCAAAATGCAGGAGTTGTTTCAGGCTAGATTACTGCACAGATCTGGCAGAAATGCACAAAGGGTGCCAAATTTCAAGTAAGAATATGCATACACATAGCTCTTGTATTTTGACAATATTTGTTTTGTCTTGAGTTTATTTTTAGCAGCAAATGTATCATATAGGCTGAGCACTGTGTTGGTGTACACAGAACTATGTATGACCATAATGTGGCATCCAATAAAGAAAAGGGCACATGAAAAAAAAAGTGGAATGGTCCTGTCTTGCATATCATTTCTGGGCTATGTGAAGAAAATAAGAAGTAAGAAATGGAAGAGGGAAGGTCAAGAAATGGAGGAAGGAAGAAAAGATGATGAAGGTGTTAAATAGATATTCTAGGGGAGGGGCCTGAATATGGTGCTGATATGGAGCATGCTGTAAGAGCTTTGTGAACCCGCTGGGAGATGTAGGAAGAAAGCTGTGCCTGGACATACCTCTGCTGCTGGTTTCCTGTGTCCCTGATCCATTGGTTCCCTGGTGGATTGCTGGGAGTGCAATGGCGGCTCTGAAAAAAATGGTGGGCCGGTTGGAGCGGAACGGTGACAGAGTGGAGTGGAAGTGGCCCAGTGGAGGCTGTTGGAGGACACTGTGGGGAGTCTAACGAGACGAGCTGCATGGACCCTTAGGAGGAAGCACTCGGCCGAGCGGAGTGAGAAGAGAGCCCAAAGGGCGATACCCTTGAATAACACCACTGTTGGAAAGGATTGCAGCAGAAGTGCTGAACACCGTCACGACAGCTTCCACATGGGCTGAAGAGAGCGGCTGGATTATCAAAAACAGGGAGCGGTGAGTACCCAGAGACAAATAGCAAACTGTTAATGTGTGTTTGTGAAGTAGAGAAGCAATGTGACGGGTCTCAAAGGAATTATACTGTGGAGAAGAAAATCAGGGGATCACCCAGTGGGCTTAAAAAGGAATACTAAGGAGAAGAAAGTGACTAAATTTGTGAAATGGTAAAGGCATTAGGAGGCAAACAGATTGATTGAAAGGAGCAAGGAGGAAACCAGAAAGCAGCATATAATTTGCTCTCTAAGGTTTTTATTTTGAGGAGAAGAGAACAGAAACCCTCACGCACTTGTAAAATCTTGTCCACATCTAAACAGAGAGAGGTAAGAGCAGACCTCAAACTGCCAAAGAAAAAACAAAGAGAGATGAATAGCGGATCGTTAAAAGGTGAGGTAATGACCCCAAAAACAAGCATAAGCACAATAAAAAATGTATGCATCCACAGGAGAAGATTCCAGGGGTTCAGACCCCAGAGAAACAATGGGGAGCCAGTGACAGATAAGAACTGGGGAATAATAGTGGAGATCAATCCAGACTGTCACTGGGGATAACTGAATTAAACCAAGATAAAGAAACCCCTAATGTAGAGGGTACTAGAAATACGGAAGAACAAGGAGGATTATCACAAATGCCCACAAAAATGGAAATGGCAGACATGTTCGTGAAATTAGAACTCTCGATAAAGAACGGTATGGCAATAATACATAAAGATCTGGGACAAGTCTTGTCCCGGGTGGAAGAAACTAAACAAAAACTGGTTAAGCACGCTCAAGTAATAACAGAGTTTAAAGGACAAATGGAAGAAGTGCGACATAAACAAATGAAACTCCTATATAAAATAGAAGAGGAAAAGGAGAACAGAAATAGAAGGAAACATCTGAGGATCCGGGGGATACCTGAAATGGCCCAGAGAGAGGATCTGAGAGACTTAATAAATAAGGTGGTTAACCCAATAATGCATAGACCTATAACAGAACAACTGAAAACGCAGAGAGTACATAGGATAAGAAGACCTCAAGGGGTGACAACAGAAACACCAAGGGATTTGATAGTGCGATTCCACTATTATGAAGCTAAAGCAAAGATTTGGGAGAAAATGAGAGAGATCCCTTCAATAAAATATGAAGGAGCAAATTTGCAGATTTATGCGGATAAAGCACCTGAAACATCGTTAAGAAGAAGGGTCTTGAGACCATTACTGGAACAGATGTGGAAAAAAAATATTCAAAATAGCTGGGGTTTCCCAGCGTGCTTAGTGGGTGGGAAGAATGGATGCTCTGCTAGATTGAGGTTCCCAGAAGAACTTTGGTACTTCTGTGAGAGATTAGAATTGCAAATGCCAGAAATACCAGGATGGACTGATGCGAATAAGGAGAAAACGGGGCCGCAAGAAGAAAGGTGGCAACTAATCTCTAAAAGAAGAGAGAGCAATAGAGATATGAAGAGCGGAAGAAGATAATACTTTGAAAGAGACCTTTATAGATAAGAACTAATTAATAGGTGGATGAATAAGAGTTAAGTCCAAACTGCTCATGGGTTTCTCCTCTTTTTTTTTCCTTTCTCCTCCCTCTTCTCTCCCTTTCTTCTCTCTCTCCCCCTGTTCTCCCCCTCTCCCCCATTCCCGGTCATGTGATGCATGGGGGGGAACTTTGGTGGCTGGTGGAGGGGGGTGGGGGGAGAGAGATTAGATGGAAGTATGGAGCAAAAGGTATAATGAAAGCGGGAAATAAGGATGCAGCATGTCCCTGAACCTACACCCCTCTAAGAGTGGGGGAGGCATTCATAGACAGAGTCCTACCCCAAACAAACTGAGGGATCGATGGTGGGATCTGAACCACAGCAGATCCAAGGGCTAGAAATAGGCCATGGGTTTTTAGGGGGAAGAGGGTGGGAGGGGGTGCAGAGATGGGGGTGGGAGAGGGATGTAGGGAGGGGGCAGAGGGTGGGGGGTATCTGGGGTGGGTGGGTAGAGAAGAACGGACCACCTAGGAGTACTTTGGTGTCTCAAATCTATTATATCAAGATCTATGAGGATTCGATGGAAGGAGAAAGGAAGGTGAAAAAGAAGAGGAAAAGAGAAAAAAATATGGGATGGCAGATAGGAATGTAGTTAACTTTATGACATATAATGTAAAAGGACTGAATACTTTGGTAAAAAGACATAAGATTGATGTAGTCTTTTTACAAGAGACACATCTATCTCAAAATCCAATGTGTCCTTCAGAG
The DNA here is from genome assembly GCF_062004578.1 of Staurois parvus. NCBI lineage: Eukaryota > Metazoa > Chordata > Amphibia > Anura > Ranidae > Staurois > Staurois parvus. The sequence continues at coordinate 18,167,719 of NW_028317892.1, forward strand.
TGCCCCTGTAAGACTACACCCTACCTTGAGGGCAGACAGGAGCTGTGCTTGTGTACAGGCAGGGAGCGGGAGCAGAAGAGACAGTGAGCTGAAAGGGGCAGGATGCAAACGTGATGTCATGTTGCCATTACGACCGCCCTGCTCAGCGGCAGATCTGTCATTGTGGGCTGGTAGTCCGGGCGGCAGCACTGCTGGGACTGTTCACAGACTGCGGTCTGCCATTTAGTGAATGCTGACATAGATTATTAGAATCGCTGATTAAATCCAAAAATGAAGTTACATCACTATCAGATCATGCACCTGTCATGATGAGGTTGAAAGTGGGAGGGGTGCAGAGTAAAACACACGCTTGGAAACTGTATGAGACACTCATCCAGGATCAGGAGAAGGAAACGAGAGTATGGGAAAAAACAGAGCAATAATTTTTTGGCAAATGAAACGGAGGGAGTCTCAGTGGCCACAGTATGGGATGCACATACAGTAAGGCGTATATGAGGGGTATCTTGATTGCCATAGGGGTGGAAGAAAAGAAAAAAAGGTCGGAAAGGATAAAAATACTAATAGAGGAATTATGCATTAGAGCAATTACATAAAAAGAGAACAGAAATCGAAGTACAACATAAGATTATCATAAAGAGAGAAGAACTAAGTAATTTATTGGAACAGGAAACAAAGAGGGTCTTTAATATGGTGTTGTGAAAAAGATATCAATGGGGGAATAGACCAGGAAAATTTCTGGCAAGGATGGTCAGGAAAAAGAAACCAGTAAATTTCATAGAGAAAATTAGAAATAAAACAGGAGAATTAGTTTATCCAACTAAAATAATTGCTAGTGTATTCCAAAAATATTACAGTTCCTTATACGCAGTTAAACCTAGGAATAAAGAAGATCTGGAGGAAGACAGAAGTACAAAAATCCAGACATTAAAAAGCAGCTGGACTACCTAGATTAGAGGAAGAAAGATTGGCGTTGCTAGAAAGACCAATATCACAGGAGGAAATACAAGTCACACTAAGGAGTACAGCAGCAGCAAAGAGCCCAGGGCCAGATGGATTTACAGTGAGATATTATAGGAAATTTAGAGAACAATTAATGCAGGAAATGTGTATTTATATGAATGCATTCGGAGAAGGAGTGCAAATATTACAATTTTGCCTAAAGAAAAAAATGATTTGTCCCAGTATGCTACCTACAGACCAATCTCACTATTAAATGTAGATACGAAATTATATGCAAAAATTATTGCTAGTAGGATGAAGGATTTAATGCTGGAGTTGATACACCTAGATCAGGTGGGGTTTATACCAGGAAGAGAATGTAGAGACAATGGTCTCAGCTCATTACTCCTCCTACAAAAGAGCAAAAAGGAGAAGTCTGCAGTTCTACTCCTGTCGATATATGCTGAAAAAGCATTCGACAGGGTAGATTGGGGATTTATGACGAGTACTTTAGAGGTGATAGGATTAGGACCAAAAATGCTCCAGTGGATAAAATCTTTATATAGTCACCCCTCAGCAGCGGTAAAGATCAATGGTTCATTGTCGCAGCCTTTTGAAATGTATAATGGAACTAGGCAGGGATACCCACTCTCACCTCTTTTGTTTGTCTTATCCTTGGAGCCCTTGTTAGCAACTATACGAAAAAGTGTAGACATAAAAGGGATTCAGATAGGAGAAGTGGAGCATAAAGTGGCAGCGCATACAGACGATATGTTATTTTAGGTTTTAAATCCCAGAGTAACTTTGCCAAACCTAATGTGAACATTAAAGTATTATGGAGAGCTAGCAAACTTTAAAATTAATCTTTTAAAATCTGAAATTTTAGATATTAATATACTGAAAGTAGAAAGACAGGCATTACAAGAAAAATTTCCTTTTAAGTGGAAGGATAAAGAATTAAAGCACCTAGGAGTAAAGTTAATCCCGTCACTTAGGAATATATACCAAGCGAACTACATACCATTACTGAATGAAATAAAAGATGAGTTGAGGAAAATTTCAAAAGGATCACTTTCCTGGATAGGACAAATTAATATGGTTAAGATGGTGATACCTCCTAAAATATTGTGTAAATTTCAAATGCTTCCAATTTACTTGCCACAAGCGTATTTTAGGGTATTAAAAGGAACTATAATTAGATATATACTGTATGAACAAATTAAAAACCAAGGGTGAAATATGAAGTCCTGTGTGAGGATAAAATAAATGGGGGCCTAAATATGCCGGAGATTAAAAGATACTACTGTGCAGTAATTATATCACGAATAATGGAATGGGTGTATAATCCACAAGGAAAAAGTTTGGTAGGGATTGAACTATCAATGAGTGAAGCACAACTAGGTAAAGTTATTTGGGTTCCACAACAGAATTGTATGTTTTCTGAAAACACTACTATTCTAACAAAGAATGTATTTAAAGCCCTCCCTGGACCCCAGAAACCTGAACAACTTAAGACCTATCTCCCTGCTGCCATTTACCTCTAAACTCCTAGAACGCTTAGTCTACAATACCTGAGCTCCCACCTCACCGGCAACAACCTTCTTGACCCTTTACAGTCTGGCTTTCGCTCACTACACTCCACTGAAACTGCCCTATTAAAACTCACTAACGATCTACTAACAGCTAAAACCAATGGCCACTACTCCATACTCTTACTACTTGACCTCTCTGCGGCTTTTGATATGGTTGACCATCCCCTCCTCCTCAAAAAAACTCCACTCTCTTGGTCTCAGAGACTCTGCTCTCTTCTGGTTCTCCTCCTACCTATCGCAGCGCTCATTCAGCGTTACCTATAACGCTGCCTCCTCCTCTTTACTCCCTCTTTCTGTAGGGTCCGTCAAGGTTCTGTCCTTGGACCCCTTCTCTTCTCCATATACATCTCCTCCCTTGGTCACTTGATAAACTCTTATGGCTTTAAGTACTATCTCTATGCTGATGACACACAAATCTATCTTTCTACCCCTCACCTCACCCCTTCAGTCTCCTCTCACATTACTAACCTAATAAGTGACATATTGGCATGGATGTCACTTCACTTCCTCATACTCAATCTTTCCAAAACTGAGCTCTTAGTATTCCCCCCATCCCGTGCCCCCTCCCCTGACTTCTCCATCAAGATTAATAACACAATCATCAGTCCCTCCCCTCATGCCAGGGTACTAGATGTAATCCTAGACTCCCATCTGTCCTTTCACCCCCAAATCCAATCACTATCCAAATCTTGTAGACTTCACCTCCGCAACATCTCCAAGATACATCCGTCCCTAACCACGGAAACCACTAAGCAACTTATTCACTCCCTTGTTATATCTCGCCTTGACTATTGCAACTCCCTCCTCATTGGCCTACCGAATTGCAGGCTATCCCTTCTTCAGTCTATCATGAACGCTTCTGCCAGACTTATCCACCTTACTAACCGTTCTGTATCTGCCACCCCTCTCTGCCAATCCCTCCACTGGCTTCCCATTGCCCAACGGATAAAATTCAAAACATTAACAATAACGTATAAAGCCATTTATAACTCTGTCCCAAATTTCATCAACAATCTTGTCTCCAAATATCACCCAAACCGTCCTCTCCGCTCCTCGCAAGACCTCCTGCTCTCTAGCTCCCTTGTCTCCTCCTCCCATGCTCGTCTCCAGGACTTTTCCAGAGCTTCCCCCATCCTCTGGAACTCTCTACCCCAATTTATCACACTATCGCCTACTCTGCTCACTTTTAGGCGATCTCTGAAAACGTATCTCTTCAAGGAAGCCTATCCTGCCCTCAGCTAATAATGGAATCTTCTACTCTTCCAACCAGTCCATCCGCCACAGTTACTACCTTTTGTACCACTAGCCCCTCTCTCCTAGATTGTAAGCTCCAAGGAGCAGGGCCCTCCTTTCCCTCTTGTATTGAACTGTATTGTTGCTGTATTCTCTCCCGTTATATTGTAAAGCTCTGAGAAAACTGTTGGCGCTATATAATTCCTGTATAATAATAATAATAATTTAGGGTATGGAATTTAATTCACAAACAAAATAGATGGGAGTATAATTCACCATTAATACTATTGGTGGGAACTAATTATTTCCCACCAGGGATGAGCACTATAGCAGGAACATGGATTAAAGATAGGAATGCACGGTTAAAAGATATAATAAAAAAATGGGAGTTAAACACTTTACAGGAGTTGAAACAAAAAAGGGATATGTTTCAAATGATGGATGAATGGCGGTATTATCAATTGAGACACTTTACTGTATCACTTTCACAGTCATTGAGAGAGGTTGAAAATTTGTATCCATTATAGCAATTATTGAATTCAAAGGGAACACAAAAACATTGCACTTCGCGCATTTATAAGACACTTTCTATAATTGCTGAACTGGTTGTTTCACTGTATATGGGCAACTGGGAAAAAGAATTGAGAACACAGTTGAGTGAGGAACAGAGAAAGAAAATATTTAGAATTGTACATGGGGTTGTGAATGTGAACACAGTGGAGATTAATTATAAATATATAGCAAGATAGTATATTACAGCCAGTTGAGCTCATATGTTACATTCAGAGAATTCACCGCTTTGCTGGAGGGGGTGTGAAAAGGAGGGCACAATGGTACATATATGGTTGGATTGTCCCAAAATACAAGAATTTTGGCAGAAAGTAGTTCAACAAATAGTAGAGATTGTAGGAGAGGGTATATCCAGAGACCCATGGGTGTGCTTATTCCATAACACTGACCTAACAGTAAAACAGTATAAGAATGACACCTCACTTAATTAATGCGGTAAAAGGGTTGATCCCTGAATTCTGGAAGGCCCAAAAGACCCCTAAATTAAAAGATCTCATAAAAAGGGTAGAATTTATATATAGAAAGGAAGAACTATATTACAGTGGAGAAGATAAAATGGGTAAGTTCATGAAAATCTGGAAAGATGGTGTGAGGGACCGCCTAGCGGCACCACTAGCACTCCACTGGTCAGGCGTGCCCAGAGCGTGGAATCTAAGCCCCAGGGTACTTGTTTACCAGAGCCCCTGATGGTGGGGATGGACTTGGAGTACCCCGAGACCAGGTCGCAACTACTGAGCACACCCGTCAGTGGTAGGGGTGTTCGCCAGGGGCTCCAACAGGGGAGAGCCTGATATGAGGAGGTCGGGTGACCCCAATGGGATGGATGGATGGATAGCTGAGCAAGTGCAAAGTCAGACAGGCCGAGTCGGTAACGTAGAGGACGGTATGGTACAAGGGAGCGGGCTTAGAATCGTCGGGTCACACGCCAGGTCAGCAACAGCAGGTCAGATCTAATGAGGGGCATTCAGAAGAGAGGTCAGGCAAAGCAAGGGTCTGGGCAGGAGAAATCAGCAGGTCAAGAACAATCTGGGTCAAACAACTTACTAGATACAGATTCGCAGGATACAGGATGCAGGTAAGACCAGAAGGCACTGAATGACAGCTCAGGGCCATTTAAATATCCCGCCCTGCGCTGCCATTGGTGCCCAGCGGGCGGCCGCATCTTCTACTGCACATGCGCTAACTCGAACACCGCGGCCGCCCCGGACCTAGTGCCCGAGTCCCTGCACAAGGCGGCGCACTGCGCCTGCGCCGGGACCATCGCTGCGGGGATCGTGGAGATCCCTGACAGATGGTGCAAATTTAAATCTATACAAAAGTTCCCAGAGTTGATGGTGTAGAAGAACAAAGAGAAAATAGGAACGAGTAGAGGGAGAGAGATAGTGATAAGAGGTTAGAGGAGAAACAAAAGTGTGAAGGTGAAATATTAGAGAAGAACTTACAAAAAGGGAGGTCATAGATGGGGCGGAGGGGTTATGGTTTTTAAAAATTTGTAACAAATTGTAGATGATTATGTATTAAAATGTTGTTGGGGTTTGTATGATGTAATTTATAAAAACATAAAAAATAGTAATTCTAAATTCATAATTCGGCACTTATAGGACTTATATTATATTTATGGCAAGCTTGCAAAATATTTGGTTTTTATGATTAATCATAATTGATATTAAAATGTGTGGTTGGCCTTAAAGTGATTGTGTTGAATTGAGGCAGAAAAATGTCAGAGTATTTGAAGTTAACTAGCTGGAAGCTGAGTATTTAGGACATTTCTGTAGATGGGTATAGCTTGTTAGAAGATCTATGGTGTAGGGTGTCATGGGAATCAGAAGTGAGCCAAAATAGAATTAGTATGAAATAGCATATTCTAGTACTATCTGTGTGTATTTAATTTATGTTTTATAAGTTGTTAATATGTGTTACATTGGCAGATTTGTGGTTATACAACATTATTGAGATATTATGTTGTAAAGATAGATTCTTTGTTATAGTATCCTTCACGCAGATAAATTGGTTACATGAGTAAGCTGTTGCAGCATTCTCATCTTTAACTTATGAAACCACATTTTAGATCAAGAATAGAGTGTTACATATGGGCTTGTCAATCAAAAGACCATATCATAGTGTCCCCTCCCTTCAATGAAATCCCTCTACTAAGCAGAATTGTTTGCCATACAAGGTTCTGAGTTATGAGAATTATAACATCTACTGTACATGTAACATAAAAAGACATCTTAAGAGATGGAAAGGCACAAAACACATACATACACATGTCCATTCACACATATACAGACACTTGAAGACACATTTGTATGGTTATTCACATACTGACAAGCTTAAACAGGTGCATTCTCTTAGAGACATAAGATCATGTCACTTCCTTTTTCTTGCTCACACTCATGCTGCATTGAACAGACAAGAAGCACATGGCAGGACAGCCATGACTCTAAGCTTGACACATCTTTATAACTACTGTTTTTATATTTTTGTTTTACCTACACTGAACTGTTATTCACGATACATTTTACATTGTATTTTTAAGCCAGTGTGTGATCAAATAAAATCATACTTTATTTTTATTTTGTCAGCTCTTTTATTATCTGAAATTGCCTAGACACTAAAAATTATTATATGTATCCCAGAATATTCTACAGAAGGCTCATGCAGAAATATGCTTGCCTGTATAATGGTTATACACATTATGGATTAAATAAAATGGTATGTATTTAAACTCTTTGATTTTATTCTGCTGCTGTTGTGAAAATTTTTGAAAGCCATAGACTTGTAGCCATGGGGGTCATAGAGTCTCAATTTATGTGTTTTTGGGGTGCGGCCCTTTTGCTGAAGTGCCAGAACTGGAGGCATAAGGAAAGGATATATAGAGGGTAGGATAGTAAAGGTCCAATGACTGCTCCCAATACAAATGCAATCCAATGCTATATCAAAGCTGCTATCAGGGCAGCCAGAAGCCGAGTGTTACACCAATCCCCGTATTGCATATTATAAATGTACCTCGCTGAAAAGAGCATTCAACATAAAACTGGTGCAAAAAAACAATGATGTAGTAAAAATCACAACTGATATTAAAAATGTTAATTTTTATTATTATTAAAAACTGATTTAAAAAATGTTTTAGGCAATCAGAAAATCTCTAAAATAAATAATAAAAATACAAGGTATATAGCGAATGCTGAACTCAAAAACACAAATTAATGCAGCTTTATATTTATTAATATATCAGTAAATGTATTTTTTTAAATACATGAAGCGGAAGTACTCAAATTTGACCTGCTCTCAATATTCTGCAGTCACTGAATAGCAAAGGTTGGAGTGTGAGAGGAAGAAACAATACAAGGAGCAAATCATTACATGTGCTGGCAAGGATTATGCTAATGGAAAGGAAAACAGAGTGACAAAGAGATGAACCCATCACTGTGCTGCTTTTGCTTTTACTGTCCAGTCACAGGCTGAGGGCAGGTCAAGGATGACCTGGACTCAGAGGAAGTGAATTGAATGATGCTAGCCATCAGACTGAGGACATCTTGGGGCAAAAACGTATTGAAGGAAAATATTTGGGTTGAAAGTGAATATTGCAACAAAAGCTGGTTTTGATATTTTAAATTTAGTGAGCTATTCGTTGGTATCATGTTTTATAATGTTTTAAACATTTCATGTTTCATTTTTGGCTGGAGTTTTGCTTGAGTGAATAATGAGCTTCAGATACTAACACGTGAGTGTAAATTCTAGCTGGGTAAAAGTTATTTGATTAAAATATAACTAAACTCCATTCCCAGTATGAAAGAAGTTGTGTCTGGCTAGAATGTATTAAAGAAGAAAGGCCCCTAGATGTCACTAAAGAGCCTATGAATAGGTGAAAGGAATGTTTTAAAAGGTTTATAGCTAAAATAAAGTTGATAAAAAGTAAAGAGTAACTCTCAGCAAGATTAAAAAGTATCAGCTAGTTAGTGACTACCTCTAAGAGCTCATTAACACTGTTGTATTGAAAAATGTGATGTGTTTTTTCGTGGATTTAGCACATTTTTAATGCACCGTGTTTATATTGAAAGTAATGCAAAAAGCATTTTACATGTGTTTTGCATGTGTTTTCATCCCAGGTCACACCTATAAGGAAATTTACACATGACTCAAAAAACACACTTTAAAAAATGCACAGTGTGTTTTTAGTGCATTTCTATTGACTATAACAGAAGGTGCATTTTTGGTGCGTTTTTCAAACAGGGCACCAAGGATGTAGCACCCAGGACTTTTTATAAAAGCAGTACACTTTAAAAAAAATGCAGTACAGAGATGTGAACAGATAGAACTATTTTTCATGCACTTTTGCTGGAAAGGTGTGTTTTACTATGGCAAAAGCGCACCCGTGTGAACAGGGCCTAAATCCTCAAACAAGCCTTTGGAAAGAGAGACAGAATTCATAAAAATCCAAAACCTCTCTCTCTAGCAAACACTTTTAAATCTTTCACTTCAGGTAGTGAAGCAGAGATAATTTCAATTCCATAGGAAAAATGGTTTTGGGATCACTCAAGTGCTATTTAATGTAGAGCTAACCTGTTTGCAAACATTTTTTTTTGCATTCCCCAAACAGTGTTTATAGTGTGACCAATATACAGTATATTGGGCCACAGGTACAAGTGAGGAAAAAAAGACATAAGTGAATAGAAAATTAGTAAATTGATCGATTTTAAAAACTCAATCTTTGTATTTGAAGAAACAGCTCTTCTTGTGCACCTTGCACATAGTGGGGGTTATTTTACTAAAATTTCATGGTGCAAAATCTGGTGCAGCTCTTACAGGTTTCATTTGGCAAGGCTTAACTGAGCAAGCTGAAGTTGGAAGCTGATTAGCTACCATTCACAGCTGCACCAGATTCTGAGTGCTCCAGTTTTAATCAATTAACCCCAGTGTTTTAGTATGCCCAGGGGGGACAAGTGCAGGACCCAGCCCTACTGCCTGCAGCCTGTAAAAGTCTATGGCAGGTTGCAAATGGACAGAGCTGAACATTGTACTGTGTGGTACTCGCATTTATTATTATTATTATTATTATTATTATTATACAGGATTTATATAGCACCAACAGTTTGCGCAGTACTTTACAAAATGAAGGTAGACATTACAGTTATAAAACAATTTGGTACAAGAGGAAACAGAGGGCCCTGCTCGTTAGAGGTTACAGTTTAGGGCCCAATGCATTCAGGGACCAATTCCTGGAATGCAGGCCAAATAAAGAAGCCCATAACATAAATGAAAAAATTGCTCTAGTCCATAACGGGCATGCGAATGTGAAAGCTGAAGTGATTAAAGTCTAATATTCACCTTTCTGACATTGTTTCACCATGGCAGAGGGACATTGGTAGTTCTCAATGGAGCACAAGTGTGGTGATATCAGTGCATTTGTAGTCCATTTTATTTCTTCCAACTCCATAACCAAAGGTCAGTACCTCCATATGGACACGGGGCTGGATAAAGAGTCTGCAGAAGCCTACATTGCACTTGTGATCTATTGATCAGTGTTGCAATGCTTTGCAGGCTCCAATACAAAATCATTAATAAATACACATGTTTATTTTTGAAATGTGGGTGCATTTATTATTTTTTACAGGCATCAAAGAAATTACTACCTGAACCTTGTGTTTTTCACCTGCATAAAATGTACATTGATCTTGTAGTTTCATTATGTCATTTGTTGTCCTGTACACACAGGCTATATTAAAGTAAATCTTCATATTCCAGTGTTAGAAGTTTGGCTGGCCATATATCATACAATTTTCCTATAGATTTACCAAAGCCATGTAATATGAAGTCAAACATTTTCATTTTGTATGCAATCAGGAAGGCCCTTGAACTACATAGTTGCAGGTGAATCTAAAGGAAATTGAAATCAGAAAATTGTACACTATATGACCAGCCTAAGGCTGTTTGTGTTCAAAACATGATACATGCAGCATGGCATTGCACAGGTTCATGTATGACCTCTGTTTGTAGTCTACGAACTGACACTTCTGAAACTATACAGTATATCCTACAATCAGTGGGTTTTTCATTCTAGCACTGGTACAGGTAAGAGCTAAATAGTAATCAGATCTGACACAGAGACAAACAGGCAGAGCAATTAAGAGAGAGAGATTACCATTCTGGAAAAGATGTGTTTTCATCACATTAGCACTCCCACATTTGTGATGCAACAAGAAGAAAGGACAAGGAATGGACTGGATGCTGCATGACTCGAAAGAAGTTTCCTATCCCTTTAGCGAATAGGGACAAGCTAGGTGAATGAATAAATGGAGATAGGGGAATCAATCATCCATGGCATTACAAACTGCAACCACCATCATGTGAACCCGTCATTCCAAAGTAAGGCAAAAAAACAACACAGTGAATATAAGAATTAATAGAGATTTAAAAAAAAACTTTTGAAATGTTAAAGAAGTGGTTTGGACTACTGACCAAGCTACCAGGAACCAAAGATTTCTTTATTTTCAAATATAGTTTACTGCCATTCGGAGAAATATTTATGGAGCTACTACATTATGGATCATATAAATAACAAAAGAATTTCAGCTACAATACCAAACTAGAGCATGCGTATTGAGCAGTACTTTCAAAAGCAGAAAGCATGCTTTAGTTACATTTCTGCGCTGTGGTGTAGATCAGTTACCTTACCAGAAATTGTGGTAAAGAAGGTCTGTAAGACTGATTTAGTACTCACTTTGTAGTAAAATGTATTTTAGAAGCTGCATAGCTTCACCACCTTCAGTTCAAGAGACCTTTACAAGACCTGCCCATCCTTAGCTCAGCATCCTTCATCCATTGAAAGGTACTTCATCAAATGATTATTCAAAGCCTCCTTTTTTCTGCGCCTTTATTGTTACCTATAAAAACTGATTTACCCATAAAAAATAATTTTTTATTTATAAAAAATTGCTTTCGAATTTCTCAAGCATAATGAATAATACCCGTAATGTTTGCAATATGTGTGTAACAGTTTCTTTGATGCCTCTTTCCAGGCAAATGTAACATTCTCTAATATTCAATCCTAAAGCTGGCCATACATGTATAGATTTTCGTTTGAGAATTTTCAAGAATATTCATTTGATTTTCTAATAATTAGTGGGGTCAAACTGATGTTTGCTTTCGACAGCAGTGACCGGACAATTCGAAGGGGCAGGAAGGAAAACCTTTCTTGATCAAATACATTTTCAGCCAGTGTATGTGGCTATCGAATATTAAAAGCAAAAGACAATTTTCGAATGCAGTACATCCATTCATCAAATGTGCAAAGAATTTTTGTACAACCATTTTATTTACGAATATTCTCGGCCGAAAATCTACACGTGTATGGCCAGGTTAAGAGCCATGAGAACATTTTACCTTTTTTTGAAGGAAAATCAGATGAAATGTTGTCAGACCTGCACAGTTATGCTAAACTACGCAATCCCTTCCCTTCTCCTCATCTCTTCAACATAGGGAAGAACTGTTCTGAAATCTGAACTGGGAGGACTCCTTGAGATAAAACAGCAAGTGTGCACAAGACAGCTCTGAGGTTTTGATAAATCAACAATTATTTTTGGAACTTATAGAACAGATATAACAAAAAGAAAAGTATAATTTTGGGGTTTGCATATACTATAACTCTTCCTTGCTTGCTAAAATGTAGTGCCAATGTTTTTGCAATATGTAATTATTACCAGTAGATGGCCCTGTCTGAGCATGTTTCAGAGCAAATGTTCATATAATCCTTTCCCCTAGCATTGAGCATGTATTGAATGCTACAAGTAATAAAATCATATAATGTAGCTCCTGACTGTCCCTCCTTTGAAACTGAATCCCCGTGTCCCTCTTTCCTCTTCAGTTGTCCATCTTTTTGGTCTAATATATAGACCTCTACTAAAATAATGTATTATTTAATTGCCAAAAGTGTATACTACACTAAGGGGTTGATTTACTAAAACTGGGGAGTGCAAAATCTGGTGCAGCTGTGTAAACAAACCAATCTATTCCAGTTTTTTTTTGTCAAAGCCTAATTGGACAAGTTGAAGTTAGAATCTGATTGGCTACCATGCACAGCTGTACCAGATTTTGCACTCTCCAATTTTAGTAAATCAATCCCTATACCTTTCTTCTTTTTTTTTTTTCAATCAACCCCGGAACATTTTATTTTAAGAAGCCAATAAAAAGGAAATGTAGTGGTGTGAAAAAAGCACTTTTAGATTTAACCAGTCTTTTTTTTTACATATTATTTATTCATGAACCATGTAACTAGGGTGTGTCCTTGGCCTACATACTTTGCAGTATGAGGTCTCAGGGAGACATGGAATCATTTTAACTAGACCCAGTTCAGAATTTATAACCATCTTATAAGTCACATATTTGCTGGCTGTGTAAACTGTACATGTACTTTAGTCCAGCAAGTTATTCCCTGTCCTTAGAATGCATAGCAGCTCTTATTGAATATCAAAAGTAAAGGAAAGGTTGGTTGGGTTTTGGGTTTTTTATTTAAATTATTCACTACTAAAGTATTCTGTTTATCTGTGATAAACATGTTCAAATGTGTACTAAGGAATATAATGTTTGATTTGGTTCCTATAAATGTTTAAAACAATAAAATGCTTGAAAAAGTAGCATTTAAAAATGTGCAAGCCACCTTAAAATTTTTTTTTTTTTAATAAAAGTTTTTGTTTTTAGTTACGCATGTAGATACGCAATGGGGTTGATTTACTAAACCTAGAGAGTGCAAAATCTGGTGCAGCTGTGCATGGAAACCAATCAGCTTCTAACTTCAGCTTGTTCAATTAAAGTGATACTAAAGCTGAAAACGTTTTTCGCCCTAATGCATTGCTTGCATTAAAGTAAAAAACGTTTTATGCATCTCTGTCCTCTCCCTTCCCTGTAAGAAGGGGAAAAAAGGGAGGAAAAAGGGCTCCTGCTGTTGTCAGTCAAATGCAGTGAGGAGGAAGTGGGGTGTGTGGCTTAGTCTAGCCCCATTGACACACAGCTCGAGAGTGAGCAGACACCATGTGCCCCATAGCAAGCGGCTTGCCATGGGGACACAAGAAGAAGAGGAGCAGCCAAGATCGCCAGTGGGGGACCGAAGAACAGGAGGATCAGGGCCGCTCTGTGCAATACCACTGCACAGAGCAGGTGAGTATAACATAGCTGTAATTTTAATTTTTTAAAAATGACTTTTGTAACACTTTAAGCGTTGACAAAAAAAAAGCTGGAAGGATTCTATGCAGAGCTGTACAAGATTTTACACTCTCCAGTTTGCTTGAGGTGATTGTAGCCGTATTAGTGCATTTGCGACAGAAACAATTGAGCACTGTCCGTGATACTTTTTTTATTTGCACTAACATACAATTTTGAGGACAAGCTTTCGGGGTATGTCCCTTGAAGAAGGGGACATACCCCGAAAGCTTGTCCTCAAAATTGTATGTTAGTGCAAATAAAAAAAGTATCACGGACAGTACTCAATTGTTTCTGACACTCTCCAGTGAAAATCAACCTCCAGAGAAAATCAACCCCAATACATTAGTAGTCACACAGTTATAACATTATACAAATCTGGTAATCTAATCTTTGGCTGGCGTCTAGCATATAGTGTCCTTTGTGCATATTTGTTAAAGCACAGTGTTTTTCCAACTGTTGGGTAAACATGAATTAGCAAATTTGAATATGCTGCCAATCACTACTGATTCCTGTTAGGGCTGGCATTGGAAATGTATTAACAAATGTGAGCATGCATGCAATGTGACTAAAATATATATCATGATAATTGGATTTACAAATGCGCTCTATAGTTATCTTTGGAAAGTAACACACTAAAGTAACAATCCGGGGTTCCTTTGTTTTACCACAATCAATAATCTTGTAAAAATGGAATAATATAAGGTAATCACTGTTCTAATTGACCATCAGATGACCTGTATGTTCCTTAGCTGTCTACCTGTCACAATAATTAGTTAGAACAGAAGTACCCTATATTCACTGAAGTTGTAGGACAGGATTTTCAAGAGGAATTATCAACATTCTCATCAAATACTCTGTCATCCTGTCATCGGTTTGTAACATTTTATGTTATTTGTGACCTTTCCGGAAAATAGTTCTTAAAGCACTTGGAAGTTTTTCTTGCGTACAGAAAAGAATTCATGCTTACGTATCAAAAATAAAATATACAACCCAATTCTAAAATGTCAGAAAACTCATTAGTCTATTCAGAATTGGGCATCTATGTCAGCAAATGACCTGGGCTTGTAAATGATATGGAGAAGTGGGACACTTGACCTTGGCGGTATACACAACATCAGCCCAGCCTACATGTGAGCCTTAAGTTGTCACAGCCCACGCTGATGATGCTGGCTCCTGGAACACCAGACAGCTGGTGAAACAGGCTGCGGGGAGGAAACTGTGGGATCGTGGGACAAATGAGTGGCTGTTTTTTAAAAGTCAGCAGCTAAAGTTTTTGTAGCTGCTGATTTCTATTTTTTCCCAGGGAGACTGGAACTCCGCTTTAGAGTGTTACTAAACCCACAACAGTAAAATTAGTCTGTATATGCATATATAAAGCATGCTTGATATATTCACTGTAGAAGCTAAGGGGTTAATCCTCTTCATTGTGTAAAAAATGATGTTTGATCCTTTGTGGAGACACTCTGCACATGCTCAAATTAGTGTGTATTGCTAGAGAGGTTTTTTTTTGGGAGAGTGCATGTGATCAGCACAGGGCCAATCAGCACTGTCCAGACAAAGGTCAGGGGTTTTGCATCCTCCTAGAGCAGAAAACTCCTCCTACAAGCTTTAACCAGTGCTCTGCTGGACACTGACAGAAGTCACAAGACTGCTCTAACTGCTGATGAGAAAAGCAGTTTAGTTAAATTTTTTAAAATCATTCTTATTTTATACAGTTCTGTTTTTTTGCACTTCTTTTTAATTTTTTTTTTACTTTATTGAGATCAAATAGGGGTTGTTAGCCCCATGTGATAGTTTGGGCAGGTGACAGTTACTCTTTGTGGAAATATTAAAGGTCTATTAGACCCCCAATGTCTCCCCTGCAACTATTCCAGCACAGATCATGCTGGAATAGCTTCATCCTCGACTACACTGAGGAATGACAGCTGTAACCTTGAAGTGGCGTTAATACACATCGCTACCAGTGTCATTAGTCACAGGTGGGATCGGGGAAGGGATGTTCTCTGAGTTCCTTCTGCACTTGCTGGGGAAGCAGTTTCCCCTGGTCCCAAGCTTTTGAGAACCCTGTAAAATGAGTCGCCTGATCACTTTTATCAGCCTGTATCAAACTGACAGCTGCAGCCACAAGCTTGCTTTAATCACTTAGCTACCATGACGATGAAACATACCTTGGTAGGCAAGTGGTTAAGGAACAGGGCATTTTTTTAATTTCCTACAATGACCTTGTTTATTTGGCCGTAACATGAAAATAGAAAACTGCTGCTGCAGATCCCACATCTGGTATATGGGACAGCAGACAGCTCACATCCCTCTCTCTGCTTGTATAAGCAGAGCCTTTACAACCCTCCTTCTTCCTCTCATGCTCAGCTGAGTGTGGCAACAGGGACAGTCAGAGGGATTGGAGCTTTCAGCTCCAGCTAAACGGTCCTGTGCCGTGTCCGTCACAGATATGGCATAGAATAGGGAGCAGATCAGGCTTGTGCCCCTTTTATTATTTAGGACAAGCATCTGCTCAGTTTTATAAGCTTAGAAGAGTGGTGCAAGCTTTATGTTTGCACTGCTCTTTGTTAATTATTCCCTTTTAATTCAAATGGAAAAAGTATTAGCCTCATCTTTTTTATGAATTATGATAACTTGTGTGTGTGTGTGTGTATATTGGAGGCATATGTAAAGTCCCATACAATGTGTCTTTTTTGTGAATTATGACAATAGTCATGATGTCTCCTTTGGTAGGGGTGTGTTGAATATGAAATTCACCACATATTTATTGTAAGTCTCATATTGGGTGGTATGTCAGAAGAGAAGCAAGGGTTTCTAGGTCGAGGAAAATTTCAGATATTTATCATATAATTGGTTGCAAGTTTCTCCATGTAAGCTCTCATAAGGAGGGCACTCCTATCTCTCTCTCATTTTGAATTGTTTTGTGACTGTACTGCCCCCTTTTTTTGTAAAGTTCTGCACAGGCTGTTGGTGCTACATAATCTTGCAAAATAATAATAGTATAAGCGAGGTGATTGAGTTCATTAATCCATTTAGTTATCATGGCAGTTTTTTTTATTTCCAGTGCCTAGGAATGACTGCCCTTTGAGCTAAAAAGGAAAAACCTGAGTGATCTTTTCTTAGCAGTGGATATTGGGCCTGATAGCATGGAAAATAAAGCTGCTTTAGCAAAGAAGATTTATTATCAAAAATCAACTTTCCAGAACATGGGCAAATATGGACAACACCACCATATGTGTATCATTGTGCTTTAATAGGTGTCACACTACCAACATGTTTTGGGAACTTGTTTAGCTGTTGGAGCAATTATACCACTTGCATACCTCCCAACTTTTTGAGATGGGAACGAGGGAAACCTATTAGCAAATGTATGTAGTCATAGGACACACCCCCATGCCATGCCCCCTTAAAGGACCATTAGCCAAAAAAAAAAAAGATTAGTTTAACCTTCAAGTTTTTGTACCACTACTATTCCTTTTTACTGGCTTATGGAGTTTACATATGCAACAATTTAAAAATTGAATGAAAGGTTTAGCACTGTGATAAACACTTTTTGAAAAACAAATAGTGCATTTTATATACAACTATATAGATCAGACCAAAATGAGGGACAAATGAGGAGGAAAGAGGGAAAGAGAGACTTTGTTCCAAATGAGGGACAGTCCGCATTTGGGAGGTATGACCACCTGGTATGTAGGGCAGCACAGTGGCTAAATGGTTAGCACTTCTGCCTGGCAGTATGCGGGTTGTTGGTTTGAATACCAGCCACAGCACCATCTGTCTGTTTGCATGTTCTCTCAGTGCCTGCGTGGGTTTCCTCCAGGTACTCTGGTTTCTTCCCACACTCCAAAGACATGCTGGTAGGTTAAATTATTCCGGTCTTAATTGGCACTAGTATGAATGGAAGGGACCTTAGATTGTATGCCCCTTGAGGGTTAGGGACTGATGTGAATGTACAATGTATATATACACACATGTAAAGCACTGTGTAAAATTGATGGTGCTGTATAAGTACCTATAATAAATAAATAATATGTATATTAAAGTATTGTTCTTGGGCAGGAGAGGCTACAACGAGTTTATTCACATGTACAAAGGAGTTTATTACATTGTCTTCTGTAAGGGTAAATCTGAACTCCTGTTCTAATTTTGTCACATTGAATAAAGAAGTAGGGTAGATGTAAGAGAGCAGAAGGTTGTAAATATTTGAAACTGAGTGGTGGGGAACTGAGGTCTACAAAGAAAGTGGTTTAAAGGAAAAGCGCTTGTGGGGATCCCAGATGTTTTAGGTAATTATAGTCTTTGAGTTTAAAATACAACAACCTTTGCCTAGTGAATGCTCTGATGCCTCAGTGTCAGTCCGTGACAGGGGACAGTTGTGAAAGCTTCCATATGAATTATTTGGAGTGGAGATGACTTGCGACCACCAGGGCATAAGAGAAAAGAGGTTGCCAAGACCGGTCAAGCACAGCAGAGGGAGCCTACGATAGTGAAGTATTCTGAAGTGAAACTGTATTTCCAGAGCATTTAACTCTTGCATTGCCATAGCAGTCTCACCAGAGGGGAGGCATGAAAGACATGAGTGGTTTATAGTTTAGTTCAAACAGCCTAGGTGAGGTATGAGTGGATTTGTGTACTTAGATACTTCATAGCTGTATTTTTCCTGAGGATGTAAAGTTCTGTTTTTATTAATTGAGTTGGATATATCTAATGCTTCCATTTTGAAATTGCCATGGCAGCCAAAAATGTCCAATTCTTGCAAGAGGGCTGGGAATGCAGTCACGGTATTTGACATATAAAGTATTATAGTAAACCCTCCACATATAAACTCCTGTGTTTCTATAATCAGGCTTTTTATAGATGGTTTATATGTGGATACAACAGCCAAATGTTCTTAGTGAGTATGTAAAGGGAAAGGAAAAGTGGAAAGCCCTGATGAATGCCATTATGTGTATGAATTATGTATATGAATAGATGGATTTTAGCAGACTATAACGGCCAAATGTTCCCTAGTAAGCATAGATCTACTAGTTGCAGTTTATGTAAGCATTTTAACTGTATTTATGGTGGGTAGAGAAATAAAGCCCTGAAGTCAGTGAGGCTGGGTCACGTAAAGGGTTAAACTCTCCCCTAAATATGATAAAGGCTTGCCATATAATAAGCAGCTTAAAAAGGTAGCTTCCCTCTTCATCATTCAGTTTATACATCATAGTTATCTTTTGGTTGTGTTTATTAATTGTGTACATGTCCTGTAGTATCTTTTTGGAATGTCAGTGTTGCTTTGGAATGGGTATATTGTAAGAAAAGCACTTGGGTTTTGCTTTTATGCATTTGGTATAATACCTGAGACATCTTTTTATATTTCATTGTTTTTTATTGAATAGTTTTACAAAGGAAAAAGACATAAATAAAACAAGCAATATCAATGAACAACGTTCTATCGTATATACAGATAGAAACATCAAAACAACAAAGTCTGCCGCAACAAGTGGCAGTTAAGACAAGACATAAATCGTGGCCAGTTTGAGGTCAAGTATATCTCGCTTGCCAAAATAAAATATAAAATGCAGCACAGTACAAAAAGAGTAAAAAGAACAAAGGAAAGAGTAGAAAGGAAAGTCTAGATGAGGGTCATTAAGTCACAGAAAGGTATTGGATCCACGGGTTCCATGTGTTATCGACTTTCTTTGAGTTATTGGGTAGGACACGTGTGTGTTTGCCGTTAATCATGATCCAATGAAGTTTCTTTTTAACATAGTCAAGTGGAATGACCGATTGCCTCCAGTGTCTAGCTATAGTAATTCTTACTGCCAGAAACATATAGGAAATCAATTTATTAAGAGATTTCTTGGGAACATTATCTGAAAATTTGTGAAAGAGCACTGTCTCCGGGGATCTGTGAATATTTATTCCTGTCACTGAGTTTACCAAATTGAACATTCAAATCCAAAATCTAGTTATAAGTGGGCATTGCCAGCAGATGTGAAACATAGAGCCAACCTGGCCACAATGCCGGAAACACATCGCTGAGGCAGACGGATGCATCTTTGCAATCCGGGTAGGTAACAGATACCATCTCAACAAATTAGCTTCAATTAAAGTAGTATTGATAGAAATTTTAGACAGTGCCAAGGCGATATCTTGCCAATCCAATAATTTATAATTGAGAGCTAAATCTTTTTCCCAATGTTCCATGTAAGGGAGTTTAAAATTTGGGTCAGTGAGGAGAGCATATATTGCAGAGACCTGACCTTTTGGGGAATCCCTATTCCTGCAGGAGCGTTCAAAGGCAGTGAGCAAAGGTGACTAGTCCAATAAATTGAGCTTTGAGCAGATAATTGAGACAATCTGGTTGTAGCTAAAGATTTCAGTAGTAGGCATATGTAACTTATCTTTAAAATATTGCAGAGAATGTATACAAGCACCATTAAGATAGTCTCCTATCCTCAGCAAGCCTTTATTGATCCACCATTGAAAAGGGGCCGGTGTTAATCCAGGCACAAATTCAGGGTTGCAAAAGATCAGAGCAATAGGTGTATGTGGTGATGCTAGTGATTTGTGGTGGCGTACCCTGTCCCAAACTGCCAAGGAGAAAGACAAGTGGGGCACAATATAGGAGGACGTAATCGACTAGCAAGCCAGAGTAATGCCCCAATAGCCAAAGGGTAACAGGAAAGAGCTTCTACAGAAACCCAATGAGGAGTATGTCCCCCAATTATAGTATAAGCTAGCTGGGCGATCTGCGCAGCTTGGAAGTACGCATGGAGATTAGGAAGGCCAATACCACCCCGCGATCTAGAAGCATATAACGTCTTCTATTATTCCAAATAAAAGGAAGAACCTCAGCTTGTAGAAGCCGCAAGTCTCGTTGCAGCATTGCTATCGGTAAGGTCCGGAAGTAATAGAGTAGTTGAGGCAGAAACGTCATTTTGATTGAGTTGACTCTACCAAACCAGGACAAGGAATAGTCAGTCCGACAATGGAAATCGTCCCTAAGTGTTTTAAAGAGGGGAGGGTAATTAGCCTGATAAAGTGTTTTGATGGAATTGGTAAGGTGCACACCTAAGTAGGGTAAAGATTTATTTGCCCATTGAAATTCGTAGGAAGTTCTAAGCTGCTGTTTATCAAATATGGATAAGGAAACATTAAGAGCAGTCGTTTTTTGGGAAATAAGGGAGAGTCCGGAAAGAGCGGAGAATTGGCATATTAATGATAGTAAATTTGGAATAGTTATCAAAGAAGAAGTCATATACATAAGAATCTCATCAGCAAATAGGGCACATTTATATTCCTGTTGGCCGCAATGGGCGCCATGGATTTGGGGATGAGACTGAATTGCCAGAGCCAAGGGTTCAATTGCCAGTGCAAAAAGCAGCGGGGAAAGTGGACAGCCCTGTCTAGTCCCTCTGGGGATAGGGAACACTGAGGATTTGTAGCCTTTGATAGAGAACTGGGCTGAGGGGTTAGCATATAGCGAATGTAACAGAGCAAGAAACGTTGGGCCAAAGCCAAAGGCCAGCAGGGTAGTAAATAAATATTCTCACGTCAGACTATTGAAGGCCATGTGAAGGTCCAGAGAAAGAATTAAGAGTGCCCTAGAGAGAGGAGTATCCCAATTGGAACGGGCTGCTATCAGGGTAATAGATCTACGAATCTGGTCCAGCGTTTGACGATCCGATATAAATCCCGCATGATCTTTATGAATATATTGTGCCAGAAAGGAATTAAGGTGTACAGTTAGGAGTTTCGTTAAAGTTTTCAGGTCACAATTAATTAATGAAACATAATTATGAACATCAGTGGAATCTTTATTGGGTTTAGGAATGACACCAACATATGCCTTGTTCTCATCTAAAGGGACCACACCTTCCTCTCGCAATTAATTAAAGTATAGTGTCTGTCAGGAATGGACTCGCCAATGGTGGTGGGACTCACCTGCCTTGTGGGCTGCAGTACCAGGGCTGGCCAGCGGGTGCTCTTGGCAGCCAGAAGCTAATTCCTGCAATCAAGCCATCACCTGAGGCTGATTGCAGGAGGTGTATTTAAGGAATGGCTAGGCCTGCAGTCAGGGCCTTGGTGTATTGTTCCCATGAGCCCCTGTACCTAGATCCTGTCTGCTTCCTGCCTGATCCTGACTCTGCTTGAATTCTGCCTGCAACGACCTCGGCTACTCCTGACCAATATTCTTGTACCTTGTCTGCCCGTTAGCTACTGACCCGGCCCGCCTGACTACGTTGTGCTCCATATTTATATATATATATATCAGTTAAGGTTTGGGTTTGTTGCACCTTGTTGTATGTATTTGTGTTAGTTTTGGGTTTGGTTTGTTGCACTGTGTTTTATGTTTGTGTTGCCCTTAATAAATTATATGATTTTACACGTTATACCTGAAGTCTGTGTTTCCCTGTGTCGGTCCACACACCTCTGGTCTTACCTGGAGCCCTGACAGTGTCATATGAGGAAGTAAATGTTCACAAAAAGTTTTGTAGTACTGGTTGGGGAGGCCGTCAGGGCCCAGGAATTCATGCAACGGTAGTAATTTAATAGCTTTTAGGAGCTCCTCAGAAGTAATGGGTTGTTCCATAAGCTCTTTATGGGCTTCAGTAAGGGAGGGGACAGGCAAGGACTCTAGGAAGGATCGAAGAGAGGAGGGTTCTGCTGGCTGCGGGCGACTATATAGAGAAGCATAAACATTGTGAAATTCCCAAAGGATCTTCTGAGGATCCTACGTGATAGTACCCCCTGTCTGCTGGAGTTTAGGTAGTGCTGAGCGAGTAAATTTGGGGGTAATTTTACGTGCAATAACTGAATCCCTCCACGTGAAATATTTATGATTCATCCAACGCAGTTGTTTTTCCGCCTTTGTGGTGAGGCATAGGTTAAGCTCCAGCCCAGTTTGTTCCACTTTAGATAAAGGATCCGAGGTTGGGGTCATTTTATGTTGGGCAGTTAAAAATTCATATTCTCTAGATTTGGTAGAGATCAACTCTTCGCGGGATTTTTTAATTCTGGAGGACAGCTGGATAAAAACACCCTGAACGGAGGCTTTATGGGCTGCCCAATTAATGGAGGGATTCATGTCTTCCGCTTTCTTAATTGCAAAATAGGACTTCAGATGTTCACCCACTTACAAGCAACAGGCTTCATCACTTAGTAAGGACTCATTTAATTGCCAGTGTGGTTTAACCATTTTAACCATCAAATTAGAGAGCGTTAAAAGTACAGGGTCATGGTCCGACCAAGGTGTCGATATAATTTCTAGAAGTGGGATTGGCCTCCCTCCAAGCATCAATTAGGTCATATAAAAGCCACGAAAAATCACGGCTTTGTTTAGAAGGCGATTTAAGTTTAACTATATGGGATTTATCGAGTATATGGTCTACGGCCAGATTTGAGTCCCTGCCAAAATCACATCTCCTTCTAGTTCTTTAGAGATTTGAAAAGAGAATGGGAAAAGGCCACCTGGTTCGTATTAGGGGCATAGTAGTCAAGAAAAGACACCATATTACCCTCTAAATGACCCTTCACCAGGAGGTATTGTCCCTCCGTATCCCTTAAAACTTTAGTTTCAGTAAATCATAGCCGTTTAGAAAAGCAAAGCGCCACCCTTCTCTTTTTTTTAGAGGCATTATCGAAAAATGTTTTTCCGGTAAGGCCACAATATCTGCTCCCAAAGACTTATAATGGGAGAATATTTTGAGTCGCTTAGAAAAGGAGCCCAACCCTTGGATGTTATGAGAGAGCAATCGGATCATGGCAGAGCATTGTTTTTGGGTAGACATGGGAAGCAAATGGCGAAGTGTCAAGTAACCGAGGCAGGACAAAATTCCCAGGTTGATCCTCGGACAAGAAAAGTAGGAAAAGTTTGGAAAAGTAAAAAAGATAAGAGAGGAACCATGGACGCCAACTGCAAATCGATTAACAATATGTAACGTAAGATAACAAAATACCAATATCCTAGATACTAGGTCAAGGACCAAAAGAGTCTCCTCAAAGTCAAAAAATGGGAAGAGTCTTTGAAATAGGGAGTGTGCAAAGACATTTCCTGGTGCCCCGGGGTCCACATGTAACATTTGTAAAACTTTTAAAGCCACCAGAGTATTTTACCAAAATATATCAACCAGAATCATAAACCAATTTGCGCACACACAGAGGCCAGTGCCCCACAATGGGGACACCGAGAGTCCTCCGTCAGAAATTAACACACATTAATAAACAAAGACTTCAAGGCACCTGGTGTGGTGTTGTAGCAGCGGATCTCTTCCTGGAAGCTGAACACCACAACGGTGATGATGGGGGGTCCATTAGTTTTAGGCAGGTTTCGGGAGGTGGGACTAAGGGAGATAAAACCCAAATTCGACAAAAGTCTTTCCCCCTCAGAGAATGTAGAGAAGGAGTAGGATTTTCTATCATAAAGAAATCGCACACAAAACGGATAGTTCCATCGGTAGTGAATATCCTTCTGGATCAACGATGAGAGTACTGGTTTGAAGGCCCTTCTCTTTTGGACGGTAGCTTGAGAGATGTCTGCGAAGACTTGAATCCGGTGTCACTCAACTTTAAGATCTGGATGTTCCCTAGCATAATGCATCACTAATTCTTTAACTCTGAAATAATGCGGTTTCAAGATTATGTCCTGAGGAGGGTCATCCGGCTGCAAAGGAACCTGTGGGTACGATCTATTTCCAAATGAATGTCATCAATTGTCAGAAATTGGCAATCATGCTAGAATTTTAAGTCACTCTCACTCTGTGGACTGTGTTATCAACTTTAGATTCGATCTTCTCCCCAATTCCCGAAAATCCCGTTTCAGGTCAGAGGCCAGTTTAGTGGTAGCTTTTATCTAATTCAGTAAATCAACAAAATGTGCAAGAAGTATGGAATCTCCAGAATAGTGTGGGAGTGCAGGAGGAAGGACAGGAGAGTCCACTGGACAGTCGTGAGTGGACTCTTGGCTGCCTGATTGACTAATGAAAATGTCCGCCATCTCCCTGTCTAGCATGGAGGAAGTGTGGGAGTGGTGACCAGGAGAGAGGCTTGCAGCCTGTGAAGGAGACCTGGGAGGGCTAGGAAGAAAGCCAGAAAGTGTAGGGAGAACACTCATGTGAGCCACGTCTGCAGTGGAGCTGTCATCCTGGTATCTAGGGTCAGATGAAGAAGAAGCAGTCCCCTGTGAGTGCCGCCTTGATCCCTCAGCAGCCGAGGAAGCCTTGGAGCCGGAGCCAGGCGCCATCTTGCCTCCCCTGCCTGCTCCTTTAAATGTAGTGTGGGAGCCGCCCGCGGACTTTCCGGCTGGTCGGGTGGGCATGGAGAGCTCCCACTGTCTCTGCCAGAGGCTCTGGTATGTGTCCGGCATGCTGGTGACCTGGGGCTGCTTTATATCGCCCCTGAAGTGCCGGGAATGAGTGGAGCGATCAGCAGAACATCCACTCTGCCCGCCCGCGCATTCGCACTCCCTGGGACATCTTTTTGAGGTTGTAAACCCCCTTAACATTAAGAGTATCAAAAGAAAATAATAAGGAGGTTAAGGTTTGATGAAAGGTATCAAGGATAGAGAAGGAAAAGAACAGGAAATAACATATATAAAAGGAAAGCAGTAAGGTTGATGGCATAGTGGTCACCAAGAGTATGAGCTAGAGGAGTGCTAAATTTCCTCGAAAAATTGTCACTGTAAATAGGATTTGCATCTAATGAGCATTGCCTATTGCTGGTACATGATTGCCAATTTCCCACATTGACCTGAATTATATAAAATATAATATCATATCATAATATACAGTCATTGCCAAAAATATTGGCACCCCTGTATTTTTGTCAGATAATGCACCACTTCACGCAGACATTTGTTGCAATTACAAATGTTTAGTTATTGTCATGTTTATTTCTATTATTTGTATTAGCATGACACAAAAACGTGCAGAAACAAAAAGCCAAATCTGACACAAAACCCCAAACCACCCCAACCACAAACTCCACGCAAAACCCAAATATGGACTGGACAAATTTATTTGTACCTTCTCAAAATTTTAAGAAATAACTGCATTCCAAGTTTGTGTCGCTCCAGTAATTTGTAATTAAACTCACCTGTATCAATTAACAGGTGCTGCCAACATGGAAATCAAACCAGCAACCAGTTATAATGGTGAAAAATTGACTCAACCTTTCAGTTGTGTCTCTGTGTGCCACATGGAGCATGGAGAAGAGAAAGAGCAGCAAAGAATTGTCTGAGGATTTAAGAACAACAATTGTGGAAAAGCATGGACAATCTCAAGGTTACATGTCCATCTCCAGAGATCTTAATGTTCCTCTGTCCACTGTGTGCAACATTGTCTAGAACTAGAAGTTTACAGTCCATGGCACTGAAGCTAATCTGGACATGGACAAAAGAGAAAAATTGATCAAAAATTGCAACAAAGGATTGTTTGAATGGTGGATAAAGAACTACAATCAACTCCCAGACAAATTCAAGCTGACCTTCAGGCACAGGGTGCAACTGTGTCGACTTGTACTATATGTCGCCATCTGAATGAAAAGGGACGCTATGGTAGGAGACCCAGGAGGACCCCACTGCTGACACAGACACATAAAAAAGCCAGATTGGAGTTTGAAAAAACTTACCTGAGGAAGCCAAAATCCTTTTGCGAGAATGTGCTGTGGACAGATGAAAAAAATTACAGCCTTGTGGTAAAGCCCATCATTCTACTGTTTTCAGAAAAAGAAATGAGGCCTTTAAAGAAAAGAATACAGTCCCTACAGTCAAACATGGTGGAGGTTCACTGACGTTTTGGGGTTGCTTTGCTGCTTCAGGCACTGGGTGTCTTGACCATGTGCATGGCATTATGAAATCTGAAGACTACCAAAGAATTCTAGGGTGCAATGTATGGCCCAGTGTCAAAAAGTTGGGTTTCTGCCAGGACAATGACCCAAAGCACATGTCAAAAGACACTCAGAAATGGTTTCAGACAAAACGCTGGAGAGTACTGAAATGGCCAGCAATTTCAATCCCATAGAGTACCTGTGGAAAGATCTCAAAACAGCAGTTGGGAAAAGGAACCCTTCCAATCTGAGAGATCTAGAGCAGTTGGCAAAAGAAGAGTGGCCAAAATTCCAGCAGAGAGGTGTAAGAAACTCATTGATAGTTACAGGAAGCGATTGATTTCAGTTATTTTTTCCAAAGTGTGTGCTACCAAATATTAAATTGAGGGTGCCAATTATTTTGTCCAGTGCATTTTTGGTTTTTTTTTGTGGAATGTGTCAGTTTGGCTTTTTGTTTCTCCACTTTTTTGTGTCATACCAATACAAACAAAAGAAATAAACATGAGAATGCCTAAACATTTGTAATCGCAACACTTTTATGGGTGAAATGGTGAATTATCTGACAGAAATGCAGGGGTGCCAATATTTTTGGTCATGACTGTATAATTAGGGAACCTTTAATGTCTGTAACTATACATCTTGACAGTACAGCAGGAAATAAAGCTTCAAAGAGTGAAGGTCCTGTGAGGCAATTTTAGATTAAAACTTGAAACAGCATACCTACAATAAAAATGAAAATATTCAATAACTGAATCCTCAGAAAGGCACATATTTATTGTTTTGTGGTTGCCCCCCAGCAACCAATTCAATGTATAGGTGATTGTAAACTCAGATGCTTAGAGAGAGAGTGAAAGAGAGAGACGTTCTTCCAGCACTCACCTCCAGAATGAAAGCTTCACCTGGTCCCCGTCCTCTGTCGCTTGCCACGTGTGTCCCTTCTTCTGGGGGGGGGGGGGGTGGTGCCTTTTTTGCCTCCCGGTAAATAGAGAAAAAACGAGTTCAGAACATTGAAACCAGTCAACATGCTTAGAAAACAATGTAGTACTCACAGGGGGAGAGCTACAGTATCTTCCAGTGCTTCACATGTGTTTTAGTTGTCCAGAGGTCTGATGCCCTGTAGTGACTTGCAGTCTCGAGGTTGAAACTTGTTTGTTTGGAGTTTGTAGCACTGCTGTTTTGGTTCCCTGAGGCTGAATTTTGTGCTAGGTCAAGGAAATAGTAAGTACGACCAATCATGGTCATCAGAAGCCATGCTCCCTGAACTTGTTGATGTTTTTTAGAATGAAACCTCTTATGTTCAAAATCCTCAAGTAGCTAAATAACAAATAACATTCCTGTTAACTCCTAATAAACTGTAATTCATTTTTATTAATTGCTTCATTCTCTTTTTACATTATTATTTATTTTTATCATCTGTAATAAACGTTTTACATTTTCATTCATTCATGTCAGTAGTGCCAAATTAAACAATGCTTTGTACCAAAAACATAAATCTAATGATTTTATAAAAGGGACAAATCACAGAATAAAATTCGAGGTTAACTCAAATATTTTTATTAACTCCTTCATTCCCTTCCCTTAGCTTTTTTTCTGTTTGTATATAAATGGTTTAAATTTGTTTTAGATTTTGTTATGGTAATAAAAATGCTTGGGGGGGTGCATTTTGCCATTCTCACCTTGGAACCTTGTCCCGGCATGGTATTGGGGTGGTTGGCACAAAAAAAATGGATGGCAGGTGAGGAATATTTTGAAACAGACAGATGTTTTCAAAATAAAATGGTTTGCCCAAACACTTTAATAGCAACCAGAGAGCTACTTGTAAACGTGTATGATAATGGAGCTCTAAATTGTAGAAAAAAGGATGAGTACAAGTACACTTGTAGGCAGGTTTTCTACAGTAGTTAATCAGTAGTGGCTGTTCCAGGCAGGGCGAAGCAGTTACAAATGGTTAACATCAAAAGAGAGTAGTTGCCACAAGTAACCAAGGACTGGTGTAAAGTGTTTCAATAGCCTATTGTAAAGCGTGGTACATGGGCAAGGTAAGGTGTCCTCTGGTAGCAAGGGGATCAGTGATCTGGCTCCCTTCCCAGCGGTCAGTTTCCCATAGTAACTGGGACCTAAGCCACACAGTACAGGAGAGAGAGAGTAAGGAGTTAAGTGAGAGCAGGCATGAGGTCCATGCTAGGTGCTTGGCAGGACCCCCTGTCACTGGGAGTGAGGTGGCGGAGGTACACTGGACAGGTGAAGAGGGCATAGGCTCAGCAGTGTCCCTCTTCAATGCAACAGTTACAGTAAGGTGTGTAGTGACACAGCACTTCACAGAGGTACATTAAATCGCTGCACACAGTGGCTCATCTCTAATTCAGGGGCTGCCTTGAGGCTGATTTGACCTGATTACAGCCTTTGCCCAGTCCCAGGGCATTGATGAGTGTGCACATAGAAAGATACCCCATGTGCAGTGCGAGTGACCCCATCCACGGCTTGGCATAGCCCAAGAACCCTGTGGGTTTACAGTCTTGATCTTGTCATGTAGGGGCCATCTACCCACGTCACAAAAATCAATTCTATATTTATAACTAGGCAACCAATTTATAGCACTACAGCCTTACAACCACAATTAAAAACATAAATAATACTAATAACAAAAGATAATCTACTGCAATATATCATACAAAAAAGGCTAATACGTTAAACATTAAAGTACACTATATTGCCAAAAGTATTGGGACACCCCTCCAAATCATTGGATGCAGGTGTTCCAATCACCTCCATGGCCACAGGTGTATAAAATCAAGCACCTAGGCATGCAGACTGCTTCTACAAACATTTGTGAAAGAATGGGTCGCTCTCAGGAGCTTAGTGAATTCAAGTGTGGTACTGTGATAGGTTGCCACCTGTGTGATAAGTCCATTCATTCAATTTTCTTGTTACTAAATACTTCACGGTCAACTGTTAGTGGTATTATAACAAAATGGAAGCAACTGGGAATATCAGCAACTCAGCCACAAAGTGGTAGGCCATGGGGTCAGCGCATGCTCAAGCGCACAGTGTGCAGAAGTCGCTGTTTGCAGAGTCAATAGCTAAAGACTTCCAAACTTTATGTGGCCTTCAGATTAGCACAACAACAGTGCAGATAGAGCTTTATGGAATGTGTTTCCATGGCCGAGCAGCTGCATCCAAGCTTTACATCACCAAGTGCAATGCAAAGCTTCGGATGCAGTTGTGTAAAGCACGCCGACATTGGACTCTAGGGCAGTGGAGACATGTTCTCTAGAGTGATGAATCACGCTGTACTGTCTGGCAATCCGATGGATGTGTCTAGGTTTGGCGGTTGCCAGGAGAATGGTACTTGCCTAACTGCATTGTTCCAAGTGTAAAGTTTGGTGGAGGGGAGATTATGGTTTGGGGTTGCTTTTCAGGGGTTGGGCTTGGCCCCTTAATTCCAGTGAAGGGAACACCTAAGGCGTCAGCATACCAAGACAGTTTGGACAATGGCATGCTCCCTACTTTGTGGGAACAGTTTGGGGATGGCCCCTTCCTGTTCCAACATGACTGCGCACCAGTGCACAAAACAAGGTCCATAAAGACATGGATGAGTGAGTTTGGGGTGGAGGAACTTGACTGGCCTTCCCAGAAGAGTTGAAACTGTTATAGCTGCACAGGGTGGTCCAACTCAATATTGAACCCTACAGACCAAGACTGGGATGCCATAAACGTTCATGTGCGTGTAAAGGCAGGCATCCCAATACTTTTGGCAATGTAGTGTATATCCAAACCAAAAGCTTTATTGGTATTTTTGGATGGAGTTGGAAAGGGTTAGAACTCCTGTTAGAGTTTTATTGCTGTCTATGTACTTGCTTGGGAGATTCGTCCTCTCTATGAGGGTTATTTACTAAAACCGGAGAGTACAAAAACTGCTGCAAATCTGCATTGAAACTAATCAGCTTCCAGGTTTTATTGTCAATGCTTAATTGAACATGCTGAAGTTAGAAGTTGATTGGCTACCATGCACAGCTGCACCAGATTCTGAGTGCACTAGTTTTACTAAATCTACCCCTATGTGTACTGATGACCATTGTCTCTGATACATTAAGTAATGGAAGATCTATAATTTTACAATTTTCCAATGTGGACACCTGTTCCGGTGACAACAAAAAGGGTAATTTTTCTTACTTTGATTACCTTTCCTCTCACTTGCTGTTTGACCTCTTAGACAGGAAGTGAAATCACCTCAATTGGACAAAAGATGTGGGGAGGGAGAGGCCCTAAACAAGGAGGGCACAAAAAGTGGCAGAGTGGAGCAGTAAAAAAGGAGCAATAAAGGTGGAAGAGAATAGTGGTACGGGGTGAGTGATGGGTGCTGGAAGCAGAAGAAGATTTGGGCTGCTCTGTGCAAACACATTGCACAGAGCAGGTAAGTATAACATGTTTTTTTTCTTTGTTTTTAAAAAAAAAAATGTGATAGATAAGAGGAGTACTTTTCAGGACAAACTGTTATACAGTATATAAATATTAAAATTATCAATATATGGCTTCAGTATGGCAAATTGAGGATGCAGAAAGTAAAATAACATATTCAATGTAGAATTTTTATGAAATATGAATGTGTACAGAAGTCTTTGTTACTGGATTTACAGGCATGTGTAAATCATTGTCTGAATACAAATTTTGTAAAACAGCAGGTAGCATTACTTAGGAGTAATCAAGGCAATGTTGAACATAAATGTAAAAAAAAAATACTATACAATGCAGAATATTTTCACACTTTACACTGTAACTGAACAGGGCACTTTACATTAGATCAACGCTGGGTGAAGCTAGCTACCTGTACTGGAAAATACAGAGAGGTCAATTTAATACTGGAGCAGCTGTGCAAGGCAACCAATCAGCTCC
Organism: Staurois parvus; assembly: GCF_062004578.1. Classification (NCBI taxonomy): domain Eukaryota; kingdom Metazoa; phylum Chordata; class Amphibia; order Anura; family Ranidae; genus Staurois; species Staurois parvus. The sequence goes on from NW_028317892.1 coordinate 18,198,963, forward strand.
AAGCTTTCATTTTCAAAGCACAACTGAACAAGCTGAAGCTAAATGCTGATTGGTTACTATGCATCTGCTATATAGCTATATGCAGCTGCTACAGTTTCTGTCTGCTCCAGCCTTAAGCTGGTCATAGATGGTTTGACTCTTGCCTGGTTCCACAGGGACCGGCCAAGATTCAAACTATCTATGGCCAGGCTGATTGTACCCAACCGAATTGGGTACAACCAGCCTTTCGGATCTTTCATGCAATCATTGCCAGTAGCTAGAGTCGCCAGCAATAATCATTGTGTTCACCTGGCAGGGACAGCTCCACCTCACACCTTTCCCCTAGGAGAACACAATAGCTCCCGTGGTTGCCGGAAAGAAAACCGCATCATCTATGGCCGGCTTTAGTAAATTCCCCCCAGAGTTCATCAATGTCATGCACAGCACAGCTAGAGATAACCCTGCCTTTCCTATGCACAGTATATGGTGTACCCAATTACAATAAGACAAAGAGTGAAGACTGGATGTACAGTTTAGTGATGGGAAATTACTCATTGTTAGAATTGTTTATAAATGAACCATCCAATACCTCTGTGTATGATCAATTGCAGCTGTAAACAAACATATACAGCAATTTCACACATTTACAAAGTAGTCTTATTACCTCTGTCTATCTTAGAACAACATCATCAATTTATTCTAGGTGACACAAGGGTATTTTTACTTCCGATCTGCCATATACTTAATAAATGGCTATACTTTTCATAGGCAAGTGAGATTTGCAGACAAAAAGACCATAAATCATTTTCTGTTCAAGCATTTTAGGTGTATATTTTATATAATTCTTGCTCATCATGTGATGTCTACACAACACAGGGCTGTGCAGTGGTATTGTTCCACTAGACCAGGGGTAGGCAACCTGCGTCTCTCCAGCTGTTGCAGGACTACAAGTTCCATCATGCCTCTGCAAGTCATAGCTGTAACTGTCAGTTTTGTAATGTTGCAATGCCACATGGGAAATGTAGTTCCACAACAGCTAGAGAGCTGCAGGTTGCCTACACCTGCACTAGACCCTAAATTAACCCTAAATTACCAACTGATATATGATGGGCTTGAGTAATGGGAAATGCAGTACTCTGCAGTTCATTCTGACCTGTATTTGACCTCCTTTTAAGCTGCATCATTGTACTTCAATCTGTTTTTCCATTACTACTGACTTGTATGGGTAGAAAAGTAGTTCTGAACAAAAACTTGTGTACACTGGTCCTAAATGAATATGTGGAGCTCAGGTCTGTAGATATATAATCTAGTGGCAGATGCTAGAGACCTAAGCCATGCTGAACCAAGGTGACAGAGCTATCAGGCACAGGGAGATACTTGGATGTGCTTACCCGAATTTAAAAACGAAGAAACTTGTAGACGGCCACCAACCCACCTTGGGGAGCATGTCTTAAAAAAAAATAAAAACGCTGGTGCCCTAGACAGGGGTTTGCATATACCTGATGAATGACCCAAAATAAAGAATATTCTTTAGGAACCGGCACATAGTAAAAGCTAGACTGGAAGCAAAAGAAGGAGATTATAAGCTATTAAATGGGCTGAAATTTTGCAGGAGGCCAGATTCTCTCAAAAAACTGCAGTTCCACAGAGATAGGAATGGGTATATAAAAGATTTAGGAAACTCAAAGAAAAGATAGTTAAAATGAAGGTTGTATAAAGGGGAGCAATACATTTTAAAATGCATAGTTTACTGTTTGTCAATAAAAGGCAAGAAGACTACCAAATCTCTAGCTCAGTCTTTTGCTAGATTTTTGTAAAAAAATTCAGTCATTAGAGAGTAATACGTGTCTTAAAAGGGTAACATAGTCTTAAAGGAGGTTAGAGAGGCAGAAATGGGCCATCTGGGTTAGTCTTCATGTGGGTGTTGACTTTATATATGAATTTTAAAAGCTTTTTTGGCCCTACATCTCCTATGGATCACAGGAGTCCAGTTCATTCTTCACAGCCTGGCGCTCCAGTAAGTGCTGGAGGGACAGAGCAAAGAGCTTGTTACTGACAATCACTGGCTCTCTGCCCAGCAAATACAGTGAACCAAGTAATCAGAGGTCTTTGATCGCTCAGTTTTCAGTCTTAGATGCAGCAGGGGATAGATGCAGCATTCGATGCTGCACCAACCTAGGTGAGTATAATTTTTTTTCTAACCCCATAGTTCTCTTTTAATATTTGCTGAACAGTTTTCGTCGGGTTTGAATTAAATGGATGTATTTTACATGATTTGTTCTTCAGCTTTTTTTAACTGAAAACTGATCAAAAGCTGATTAGTGTGAAAGGGGCTCTCACATAACCAATCTAACTGTCACGCATACTTAAAACAATAAAAATAGTATAGCTCAAAACCCTCCAACCATATATCAGTCAGATTAGTGAATAGACTGGTGCAAGACATACGGCTTCAGCATGTCAGGCTCCATAGATTTCAACAAAATGGTGGCCATCTGCATACAGACACCGAGTCTCTGTTGCATAAATGTAATGGGATGGTAAGAGATGGCTTCAGAAACTGTTCTCCATTTGTAGAGAACTCCTCAAACGTGTTTTGCCTTTTTAGGGGCTTAATCATAGAGACCACATATACTTGTACGCTCAACCAAACTGTCAAACCATCAAACCATGACTGGTGTCATATCTGATCACATGTACGGAATCATGGCAGTGGCAGATCAAACAGAGGCTATGATGGCAGCTTCCTTTGCTGAAAAGGATAGGAGAGTTTAGTAGAGGTTTACTTATGACAGCTATTTATAGATGGGTTATTGATTCAATGCTGGGGATAGCCAAACGATAGTGTAGTTAGGATGTAAGCTCTTTTTTGACCAAGAAACTGAAGTAGTGAGCATTGTTTTGAGTCTGAAACCCTAGGTCATTCATGACAGTAGTCTCCATTTCAGGTAGCCATATAAACAATGTACTAGAACGTTTTACAGTCATAATTATGGAATATAATCTAAATCTTTTCTAGTGCTACTGGCCAAATCTCTAGGATTATGAGGATTTTGTGATAAGGCCTTGCTTAGTTGATTGTTGCTCACAGGTCTAGCAGTAATTAGAAAAATGTATAAATTATGTTTCTTCAAGGCCCATCAGTCACATTTTAAATTGTATGTAACTATCAATGTTTAAAGAATTTTATTGATAGGAGGAGATAGACTGATCTATCTATCTATCTATCTATCTATCTATCTATCTATCTATCTATCTATCTATCTATCTATCTAGCTATCTATCTATCTATCTATCTATCTATCTATCTATCTATATCTATCTGTTTTCTTTTAGAACTAACATACTTATTTACCTTTACTTTATTTTAACAAAATTGGCATTAACTAAATTAATGAAAGCTGAGGGTATTTGTAATATAGTGAATAAACGTCTCAAATCCTTTACAAGCATTATAGTATTAGTTTGTTCTCCTTAGAACTAGAAACTAGTTGGTGTAACTATACCTTCTTCTAGTGGTGGTCTGTTGCTCATTCCTAATATACTGTACATAAAAATTATTTTTTTTAATATGGATTATCTATAGCAAGAAATGTTAAAAAAGTAGCCTGTGTAAAGGGGACATTTTAATTACTTCTGTGAAGCCTATCTCTATCCACATAAAAAAACTTATTTTCCTTTAAAAAAAGAAACTTCCACTATCCTTCTAAATCTTCACGTAATTTAATTTTGTATAAATGTATTGTGTGTTAGAATGGCTTAAAGCTCTTAGTATTTAAAGTGAAAAATGTAACTGTCAAAAGCTAAACAAAGAGATTGTGAAATTCTGTGCCATTATTTTACATTTTCATAAAAGGTTAGATATTTCAGAATATAATCTGCAGTTTTTTGAATAAGCTATGGTTAGAAATTTTCATTATTGTCTAAATGGTTGCTAATATGTCTATGAAAGTGGCTGTATTACATTCTAGTTCATCTTCTTGACATACAGTGGGGATCGAAAGTATTTTGTATTAATGTGCATAAAGAAGCCAAGGAAAGATGGAAAAAATCTCCAAAAGGCATCAAATTACAGATTAGACATTCTTATAATATGTCAACAAAAGTTAGATTTTATTTCCATCATTTACACTTTCAAAATAACAGAAAACAAAAAAATGGCGTCTGCAAAAGTTTGGGCACCCTGCAGAATTTATAGCATGCACTGCCCCCTTTGCAAAGCTGAGACCTGCCAGTGTCATGGATTGTTCTCAATCATCGTCTGGGAAGACCAGATGATGTCGATCTCAAAGGTTTTAAATGCCCAGACTCATCTGACCTTGCCCCAACAATCAGCACCATGGGTTCTTCTAAGCAGTTGTCTAGAAAACTGAAACTGAAAATAGTTGACACTCACAAAGCTGGAGAAGGCTATAAGAAGATAGCAAAGCGTTTTCAGATGTCAATATCCTCTGTTCGGAATGTAATTAAGAAATGGCAGTCATCAGGAACAGTGGAAGTTAAAGCAACATCTGGAAGACCAAGAAAAATATCAGACAGAACAGCTCGCAGGATTGTGAGAAAAACAATTCAAAACCCAGGTTTGACTGCACGATCCCTCCAGAAAGATCTGGCAGACACTGGAGTTGTGGTACACTATTCCACTATAAAGAGATACTTGTACAAATATAGTCTTCATGGAAGAGTCATCAGAAGAAAACCTCTTCTACGTCCTCACCACAAAAATCATCGTTTGAACTTTGCAAATGAACATATAGACAAGCCTGATGCATTTTGGAAACAAGTTCTGTGGACCGATGAGGTTAAAATGGAACTTTTTGGCCGGAATGAGCAAAGGTACGTTTGGAGAAGGGGCACAGAATTTAATGAAAAGAACCTCTGTCCAACTGTTAAGCGTGGGGTTGGATCAATCATGCTTTGGGGTTGTGTTGCAGCCAGTGGCACAGGGAACATCTCACGAGTAGAAGGAAAAATGGATTCAATAAAATTTCAGCAAATTTTGGATGGTAACTTGATGCCATCTGTGAAAAAGCTGAAGTTAAAGAGAGGATGGCTTCTACAAATGGATAATGATCCTAAACACACCTCGAAATCCACGGGGGATTACATCAAGAGGCGTAAACTGAAGGTTTTGCCATGGCCTTCACAATCTCCTGACCTCAACATAATTGAAAATCTATGGATAGACCTTAAAAGAGCAGTGCGTGACAGATAGCCCAGAAATCTCAAAGAACTGGAAGACTTTTGTAAGGAAGAATGGGCAAAGATACCTCAAACAAGAATTGAAAGACTCTTGGCTGGCTACAAAAAGCGTTTACAAGCTGTGATACTTGCCAAAGGGGGCAGTACAAGATATTAACTCTGCAGGGTGCCCAAACTTTTGCAGACACCATTTTTTTGTTTTCTGTTATTTTGAAAGTGTAAATGATGGAAATAAAATCTAACTTTTGTTGACATATTATAAGAATGTCTAATCTGTAATTTGATGCCTTTTGGAGATTTTTCCATCTTTCCTTGGCTTCTTTATGCACATTAATACAAATTTTTAGCTGGGGTGCCCAAACTTTCGATCCCCACTGTACCTTTCCCCTGAACTTTATGGAGTCCCTGATGTAATATCAGCTCTAATAGTATTGAAAATAATCAGGGTGATGGCAGACACACAGGTTGGTTGTCCATTTGTTCTACTACAAAGTACTTTTAGAGTAAAGTATTCTTATGGTATCCATCCACAAAAGGACCACCGTTGCCAAATCAGTTTAGGAATAAAATTTATGACTCCATAATGCCATATATAATGCAAGCCACTGCAATGTTATTATAGCAGCAATTTGGAAATTGCTCTTGAAACGTGGGAAAAAGCCAGAAATTACCTTACAAAAAAAAAACAACAGCTAGAGCCAATGTGAGGAAAAAGCAGACAATGAAAAATAAAATATGTCCACATGAGGCAGCACATTAACTGGCTCCTGTCAAAAAACATTTTCAGTTTTGTTGGATGGATAGTACCGGTACTTTGTTACACATTTTTTAATTCTTTATTTTGTTTAAATAAAGGAATTTTTCACAGTGTGGTTGTTTATATTTACTGTTTCAATGTTTTTTTTTTAACTTTGCAGTGTCATGCGGTATCGCATGTTTTTATGTAGCGCACTACACCTTAAAACAGCTCTATGTTCGAAGCAGGGCACAGGGAAAACAATCATCTTTTGTGAGCCTTTGCTTAGAGCCTGCATTGATCTATACAGAAGAGTTTGAAGGACAGGAAATATCCCCAATGAACACAGATGGAAAGAAAACAGATAGCGGTTTTAACCCTTCCCTACTCTATTCAAATAAGAAAACAGTTTGGACTTAAATTATACCTACTCATTATACAGTGTCTCAAAGCTTAAAGTAGACCTAAACCTAATTACTAAATTCTTTGCTAAGCTTTAACATGTTGATGTAATTTCAAAAGCTGCTATCAATCATTTTATCTTTGCAGCTTTCACTGATATAATACCTGGTGATCCTGCCATAAATATGCTTGTTTTGACATTTCCTGGAACAACTGTCTCCTAATTGTGCTCCTGCATTGTTTCATGCTTCCTTGGAGGTATCACAAAGTCCTGAGCAATGATGTGTAGCAAGTGCTGGACTGTATGTAGATAGTAATTGGTTGATTGAAGATCAGTAGCACTAGGACTCAAAGCAGGATGAAGAAAATGTGAAAACAGTACTTAATGTGAAAAAAATGTGTATGATAAACAATGCTGTATGAAACTAAACCTCTTAGATCTACTTTAAAGAAAGTATACATTTTTTGACAGTATTTACATTTCAGTGGGACAAAGTACATGCAGTACTTCGTCTTGTCATAGGTCCCCAGTTGCCCGACACTGCAGCTAGCAAGGAGATGGCTGCTTTGCTAACATGCTCCTCTGACTCCCAGCACTTGCCTGAGGCAAGCACTGGCAAAAAAAATGCACAGAGGGGTGAAGCATGTGAGCCTCACTTCACTCTGCATTCCCTGTGCCAGTGCTTGTCTTGGGCAGGTGCTGGGTGTCGGAGACAAGGGCTCCCTAACACGCCCTGTATCACTGCCATCGCAGCTAATGTTACAGGGCACCTAGCAACATGTGACAAAGGACTACATGTACTTTGTCCCACCAGGAACTGAAACCTGTAAAAATGAAACTTTTTCTTTAAAGTAAACCTATGAAGTATGGGCAATTCAAATTGAGACGTCATGTGGAAATTGAGGTCATATTAAAATCTTAACTTTCCCTGTAAAAACGGCGGCGGGAGCAGACACGCTTTAGGAGCTCCTGCGCTCCTAGCCCCAATCCGCTGCCATCCGGGCCGCAGCGGAACCCAGCGGGGCCCCTAAGACACTCCCGGCCCAGCCTGACCACCAGGGACCACTTCTGGACCTTTTCCCGGAGCCCCGGAAATCGCGGCCTACCCGCGCACCCGAAGCCGCGGCCTCGATTTTGGCCGCGGCCGAGCCGCGATCGGACCGGATCGCCGGACATCTACCCGGACCGTCACCGCTCTGCCCACCGGGTCCCGCCGACCTGCCTGCCTGCCCAGGGCCCTCCCCATCAGCCCTGGGTCCTTGCTGATCACCCTGGACCACCAGGAACCGGCACGGCCTCACGGTCTCCCTGGAGCCCTCCCTAGCTCTGGGACCACCCCAGACCACCTGGCACCCAGCCGCCACCTCGGGGCACCCAGCTGCTCGCACCCGGCGACCCTGCATGCGAACTGCTTCAGGCCTCCCAGCACCCTGCGGGCCACCCTGCACCAGCCAGCCCCAGACCAGGAACCTTTCCAGGACAACGCCGCACCTCCGCTACCTGCATCGAGGGGATTCCGAAAAACCATGGGTCTTTAATGCCGTTCCAGATATTGCAATGCATTGTTGATGAGGATTCTCCCGTCCTTCCCATCTCTTGGCCTTTGCTTGGCAACTCGAAGTCTAAGCTCCCAGCTAACACCCCTGGACACCCAGCTACCGGGTACCCAGCTACCACCCCTGGACACCCAGCACCCAGCTACCGGGCACCCAGCTACCACCTCTGGTCACCCAACACCCGGACCACCCAGCGAATCGAGACGTCGCCCAGCGAATCGAGACGTCGCCCAGCGAATCGAGACGTCGCCCAGCGAATCTCCCGGACCCGGACCACCCAGCGAATCTCCAGTCACCGAGCCGCCAGCATCACCAGACGCCTTGCCTGCCAACGCCCCCCAACATCGCACCCTACGTCCCCTCCACTCGCCGATCCACCAGACCCACTGATGCCCCCTCGGACGCCAGCATACTGCACCCACAGATTGCAGCCAGCCAGCTGCTGGACTCTACTCCCACTCTCCCCCTACAGAAGGACTCTAGTGGACTCCTCCACGGTGATATAGACTCTCCACATCACCTCGCCCTGACCCGTATCCCTTCACCTCCCCTGACCCGAACAGCACTGCACTCACCCCAGCATGCCACCTGCACTTCTCCTCCTCGTTTTCCTCTCCTCCATCCCAAAAATCGCCTCCCTCTACCCGCCCACCCCCCCAAAACGGCTCTACATTGCCCCTTCACTTCTGCCCTCTCCCCACTACGGCACTCACCACCTCCTCCTGGTACTCCACTCCTCGGTCGACCCACGTGCCACCACTACCAGACCCACACGCTCCTACACCTCCCATTCCCATGCCACCCTCCTCACCCTTCTCCTTCTCCTATCCGCTGGGGACATCTCCCCGAACCCTGGCCCCTCACCACCTCTCCCCCCCTCCAGGGACCCCCCTGCTCCCGCCAGCCGCCGCAACCCCCTCAACCTCATACCTGTGCACCTCCTCCCCACATCCATCCCCCCTCTCTCGGTTGCACTTCTGAACGCCCGCTCGGTTTGCAACAAACTAACTGCCATCCATGACCTCTTCATCTCCCGCTCCCTCAACCTCCTAGCCATCACCGAAACCTGGGTACAGGCCACCGACTCTACCTCCCCTGCGGCACTCTCTCATGGAGGTCTCATCTGGTCCCATTCACCAAGACTGAGCGGTCACAAAGGTGGTGGTGTTGGCCTGCTCCTATCACCGCTGAGCACCTTCCAGGTCCTCCCTAACCCCCCCTCCCTAACCTTCTCCTCCTTCGAGGCTCACTGCATCCGGCTCTTCTCACCCACCCCCTTAAGGATCGCAGTGATCTACAGGCCCCCCGGATCCATAGCCCGCTTCCTGGATGACTTCGCCGCCTGGCTTCCCTTCTTCCTCTCCTCTGAGCTACCGACCATCATCCTCGGGGACTTCAACATCCCCATCAACGACAACACCCCAGCTACCTCTCGACTCCTCCACTTAACCACCTCCTTCGCGCTCACACAACACACTCAATCCTCCACCCACATCAATGGGAACACCCTGGACCTCGTCTTCTCCCACCTCTGTACCCTTAACCACTTCACTAACACCCCCTTCCCTCTCTCCGACCACCACCTCCTCACGTTCTCCATCTCCCCTTCCCCTAACTCCCCCCCCCCAGTGCGCCAAACCATCACCAGCCGCAACCTCCGCAACCTGCACCCGGCCCCCCTCCACTCGGCTGCCGACCGCTTGCACGACAGCATCCTTCCACTGTCATGTCCTGACCTAGCCACCACCGCGTACAACGAGTCACTATCAGCCACCCTAGACTCTCTGGCACCCCTAACCACACGCAACATCAAACCCAGACCGCTCCAACCATGGCAGAACGACCACACTAAATGCCTCAAACGTCGCAGTCGTGCGCTGGAGAGACTATGGCGCAAAACCAGGTCCCCTCATGCATTCTCCCTCTACAAATCTGCCTTCCTCACCTACACCTCCTCCCTCCACGCCGCCAAGCAGGCCTACTTCGTTGACCTGATCAACACCCTCTCTAACTGCCCTCGCCGACTCTTCTCCACCTTCAACTCCCTGCTCTCTCCCCCCCCTCCTCCACTCAGTACCTCACTTACCGCCCACGAAATTGCCACTCATCTCCATAGCAAGATTGACGCAATCCGCAAGGACATAGTCAACTTGCAGTCTACCTCCCCATCTAGCCTCTCCCCTTCCATCACCCTCTCATCTCTCCCCTCCTCTGACCTTGCAACGGCACTGCCCCCCACCACACCCAAGGCCCTGCCTACCGTAACCCCCCCATCACTGCACTCCTTCAGCCCTACTACCACTGAGGAAGTCACCAGAGTCTTCTCAGAAGCCCGCCTCACTACCTGCCCCCTGGACCCTATCCCCTCTCAACTCCTCCGGTCACCCCCCTCTTCCCTCATCCGCTCCCTTACCCACATCTTCAATCTCTCCCTCGCTACTGGCGTCTTCCCCTCCCCCCTAAAACATGCGCACATCACCCCCATACTCAAAAAGCCCTCCCTGGACTCCACTGACCTCAACAACCTCAGACCAATTTCCCTACTGCCACTCACGTCCAAGCTCCTTGAGCGCTTGGTCTACGATCGCCTAAGCGCCCACCTAACTGACAACAACCTCCTTGACCCACTACAGTCCGGCTTCCGTCCCCTACACTCCACCGAAACTGCCCTCCTCAAAATCACCAACGATCTACTAACCGCCAAAGCCAAAGGCGACTACTCTGTCCTCCTTCTCCTAGACCTCTCTGCGGCCTTTGACACAGTCGACCACCCCCTCCTCCTTAATAAACTACTCTCCCTTGGCATCAGAGACACCGCTCTCTCCTGGTTCTCCTCCTACCTATCCCAACGCTCCTTCAGCGTTTGCTACAACGGCGCCACCTCCTCTTCCCTCCCCCTCTCTGTTGGGGTCCCCCAGGGCTCTGTCCTTGGACCCCTTCTCTTCTCCATCTACACCTCCTCCCTTGGCAAACTCATACACTCCCACGGCTTCAACTACCACCTCTATGCTGATGATACTCAAATCTACCTATCCACCCCTCACCTCACCCCCACATTCTCCGCCCGCATCACTCACCTCCTAAACGACATCTCTGACTGGATGTCGCTCCATTTCCTCAAACTCAACCTCTCCAAAACCGAGCTTCTCGTCTTTCCCCCTTCCCGTGCCCCCCCCCCCATCCTTTCCATCACTACCAACAACACCACCATCAATCCCGCCCCGCAAGCCAAGGTCCTTGGCGTCATTCTGGACTCAAACCTTTCCTTTCAACCTCATATCAAATCTCTCACAAACTCATGCAGGCTCCACCTCCGGAACATCTCCAAGATACGCTCCTTCCTTACCCCAGACACCACTAAACTACTCGTTCACTCCCTGATTATCTCACGCCTTGACTACTGCAACTCCCTCCTCACCGGCCTACCCCAGTGCAAACTCACCCCGCTTCAGACCATCCTGAACTCAGCTGCCAGACTCATCCACCTCACCACCCGCTCCACCTCTGCCACCCCCCTCTGCCTCTCCCTCCACTGGCTCCCCATTGCCCAACGCATTAAATTCAAACTGCTCACTCTGACCTATAAAGCCATTCACAACACTGCCCCTAACTACCTCACCGACCTGATTCCCAGATACCACCCTACCCGTACCCTTCGCTCTTCACAGGACCTCCTTCTATCTTGCTCCCTGGTCTCCTCCTCCCACGCACGACTGCAAGACTTCTCCAGGTCCTCCCCCATCCTCTGGAACTCACTACCCCAACCCATCAGACTGTCACCTTCCCTCCTCACCTTCAGGCGCTCCCTGAAAACCCACCTCTTCAGGGAAGCCTACCCCACCCTCACCTAACAGCCGCTGCCCTTCCCTCCTCCTTCCACTCCATCCCCCACAGCCATTTCCTCCTGTACCTCTACCCCCTCCCTCCTAGATTGTAAGCTCGAAAGAGTAGGGCCCTCTTACCCCTTGTGTGCTGTTTGATGTTACTGTACTGTTTCATGTATTGTCCCCCCTCTATTGTACAGCGCTGAGCAAACCCTTTGGCGCTATATAAACTCGATAAATAAATAAATAAATAAATAAATAAAAACAGTGCATCACCTCAAGAAAATCTTGTTAATCCTTTATGTGCAACCTCACTGACCAAATGTGAGAATTGACCTAGCTTGGCTTTTACAGAAAAAGCTCTCAATTCAACAGTATACTGTACAGTATATCTACAGTATAGGTCAATTGGTCATTATCGCCTGAGGCTTTAACATAAGGTAATTTCTCGGGATGCACCGATACCCTTTTTTGATTGGCGAGTACAAGTACCAATACTTTCAGTGAAGTACTTGCCGATACCGAGTACTGATACTGTAATTTGCGTCAAAATGTATGGACGCAAATCACACTGCAAAGAATAGCATGCAAGTTGAACAGGAATGCGGGTTCACACAGCAGCAGTGCAGGTAGGTTTCCAGCAGCAGAGAATGAGAGAGAAGGGCGTGTGGGGATGTACAGTCAGGTCCATAAATATTGGGACATCACCACAATTCTAACATTTTTGGCTCTATACACCACCACAATGGATTTGAAATGAAACAAACAAGATGTGCTTTAACTGCAGACTGTCAGCTTTAATTTGATGGTATTTACATCCAAATCAGGTGAACGGTGTAGGAATTACAACAGTTTGCATATGTGCCTCCCACTTGTTAAGGGACCAAAAGTAATGGGTCAGAATAATAATCATAAATCAAACTTTCACTTTTTAATACTTGGTTGCAAATCCTTTGCAGTCAATTACGCCTGAAGTCTGGAATGCATAGACATCACCAGACGCTGGGTTTCATCCCTGGTGATGCTCTGCCAGGCCTCTACTGCAACTGTCTTCAGTTCCTGCTTGTTCTTGGGGCATTTTCCCTTCAGTTTTGTCTTCAGCAAGTGAAATGCATGCTCAATCGGATTCAGGTCAGGTGATTGACTTGGCCATTGCATAACATTTCACTTCTTTCCCTTAAAAAACTCTTTGGTTGCTTTTGCAGTATGCTTTGGGTCATTGTCCATCTGCACTGTGAAGCAGCGTCCAATGAGTTGTAAAGCATTTAGCTGAATATAAGCAGATAATTTTGCCCGAAACACTTCAGAATTCATCCTGCTGCTTTTTGTCAGCAGTCACATGCCCACGCCATGACACTACCACCACCATGCTTCACTGATGAGGTGGTATGCTTAGGATCATGAGCAGTTCCTTTCCTTCTCCATACTCTTCTCTTCCCATCACTCTGGTACAAGTTGATCTTGGTCTCATCTGTCCATAGGATGTTGTTCCAGAACTGTGAAGGCTTTTTTAAATGTCATTCCTGTTTTTGAGGCTCACCAATGGTTTACATCTTAGGGTGAACCCTCTGTATTCACTCTGGTGAAGTCTTCTCTTGATTGTTGACTTTGACACACATACACCTACCTCTTGGAGAGTGTTCTTGATCTATCCAACTGTTGTGAAGGGTGTTTTCTTCACCAGGGAAAGAATTCTTCGGTCATCCACCACATTTTTTTTCCGTGGTCTTCTGGGTCTTTTGGTGTTGCTGAGCTCACCGGTGCGTTCCTTCTTTTTAAGAATGTTCCAAACAGTTGTTTTGGCCACGCCTAATGTTTTTGCTATCTCTCTGATGGGTTTGTTTTGTTTTTTTAGCCTAATGATGGCTTGCTTCACTGATAGTGTCAGCTCTTTGGATCTCATCTTGAGAGTTGACAGCAACAGATTCCAAATGCAAATAGCACACTTGAAATGAACTCTGGACCTTTTATCTGCTCGTTGCAATTGGGATAATGAGGGAATAACACACACCTGGCCATGGAACAGCTGAAAAGCCAATTGTCCCATTATTATTATTATTATACAGTATTTATATAGCGCCGAAGGGTGTGCTCAGCGCTGTACATTAGCGAGGGGGACGGAACATGAGACAATACAGTACAATACAATACATGAGGGGTTTGAGGGCCCTGCTCTTTCGAGCTTACAATCTAGGAGGGAGGGGATAGTGGAACAGGAGGAAGTGGCTGTGGGGGATGGAGTGGTAGGAGGAGTGGAGGAGATCGGTTGTTAGGTGAGGGTGGGGTAGGCTTCCCTGGAGAGATGGGTTTTTAGGGTGCGTCTGATGGTGAGGAGGGTAGGTGACAGTCTGATGGATTGGGGTAGGGAGTTCCAGAAGATGGGGAAGTCCTGGAGAAGTCCTGCAGTCGGGCGTAGGAGGAAGAGACCAGGGAGCTGGAGAGTAGGAGGTCCTGTGAGGAGCAAAGGGCACGGGTAGGGTAGTATTTGGGTATCAGGTCAGTTAGGTAGTTTGGGGCAGCGTTATGAATGGCTTTGTATGTCAGAGTTAGTAATTTGAATTTATTGCGTTTGGGAATCGGGAGCCAGTGAAGGGATTGGCAGAGGGGGGTGGCAGATGTGGTGAGGTGGATGAGTCTAGCCGCTGAGTTCAGGATAGACTGGAGTGGGGATAGCATTTGTTTGGGTAGGCCAGTGAAAAGGGAGTTGCAGTAGTCCAGGCGTGAGATAATGAGGGAGTGTACGAGTTGTTTAGTAGTGTCTGGGGTGAGGAACGTGCGTATCTTGGAGATGTTGCGGAGGTGGAGCCTGCATGACTTTGATAGTGATTGGACATGAGGTTGGAAGGAAAGGTTTAAGTCCAGGGTGACACCCGGGACTTTGGCGAGTAGGGTGGGATTGATGGTGGCATTGCTAGTCATGATGGAGAGGATGGGGGGGGGCGCGGGCTGGGGGGAAAACTAGGAGCTTGGTTTTCGACAGGTTTAACTTGAGGAAATGGAGCGACAGTCTGATATGTCGTTCAAGAGGTGGGCGATGCGGGCGGAAAGCGAGGGGGTGAGGTGAGGGGTGGAGAGGTAAATTTGTTTGTCGTCGGCATAGAGGTGATAGTTGAAGCCGTGGGAGTGTATCAGTTTGCCAAAGGAGGGGTCCGAGGACAGAGCCTTGGGGGACTCCAACAGGGAGGGGGAGAGAGGGGGAGGTGGCAGCGGTGTAGGTGACGCTGAAGGAGCGTTGGGATAGGTAGGAGGAGAACCAGGAGAGAGCAGCGTCCCTGACGCCAAAGGAGTGCAGTTTAGTAAGGAGGAGGGGGTGGTCGACTGTGTCGAAGGCCATGAAGAGGTCGAGGAGCAGGAGGACTGAGTAGTGGCCATTAGCTTTGGCGGTTAGCAGGTCATTAGTGATTTTAAGTAGGGCGGTTTCGGTGGAGTGTAGGAGACGGAAGCCAGATTGTAGTGGGTCAAGGAGGTTGTTGTCAGTGAGGTGGGCACTTAGGCGGTTGTAGGCTAAGCACTCAAGGAGCTTGGAAGTGAATGGCAGCAGGGAGATGGGTCTAAGGTTGTTTAGGTCCGTGGGGTCAAGGGAGGGTTTTTTGAGTATGGGGGTGATGTGTGCGTGCTTTAGGGGGGAGGGGAATGCGCCAGTAGAGAGGGAGAGATTGCAGATGTGGGTGAGGGAGCGAATGATGGAGGAGGGGGGTGACTGGAGGAGTTGTGAGGGGATAGGGTCCAGGGGGCAAGTGGTGAGGCGGGCTTCAGTGAAGACCTTAGTGACCTCCTCAGTGGTAGCAGGGCTGAGGGAGTGGAGCGTTGGGGAGGTGGTAGTGTGGTGTTAGGTATGGTGGGGGCCAGTGCGGCTGCGAGGTCAGAGGAGGGGAGAGTAGAGGGGGTGATGGAGGGAGGGAGGCTAGGTGGAGAGGTGGATTGTGAATTGACAGTGTCCTTACTGGTTGCGTCAATCTTGTTTTGGAAATGATTTGCAATCTTGTGGGCGGTGAGTGAGGTGCTGAGTGGAGTTGGGGGGGGGGGAGAGAGCAGGGATTTGAAAGTGGAGAAGAGCCGGCGAGGACAGGTGGAGATGGTATTGATGAGGGTTACGAAATAGGCTTGTTTGGCGGCGCGGAGGGAGGTTGTGTAGGTGAGGAAGGCGGATTTGTAGAGGGAGAACACTCAAGGGGATCTGGATTTGCACCATGATCGCTTCCTACACCGTTCACCTGATTTGGATGTAAATACCCTCAAATTAAAGCTGACAGTCTGCAGTTAAAGCACATCTTGTTCGTTTAATTTCAAATCCATTACGGTGGTGTATAGAGCCAAAAATGTTAGAATTGTGTCGATGTCCCAATATTTATGGACCTCACTGTATACCTGGTGGCAGATGCTGCATATTCTCTGCTGTAGGAGAGGAAAGAAAGCGGCTTCACAGGTTTGGGGATTTGAAATCCCTGTGGTTTTCTCTCCTCTCCTTGCAGGGATGACAGTTTGGGCTAGAAGGCTTTTGATTGGTCAGCACCATCACATGGATGGTGCTGACGAATCAGAAGCCATGTAGCCCGTACAGTCATCCCTGCAAGCAGAGGAGAGAAAGCTGCTTCATAGGTCTAGGGATTTGAAATCCCCGCTGCTTTCTCTCCTCTCCTTGCAGGGATGAATTTGAATGTAAACATCGTAGTAAAATGTAAAAAATCTAAATTATTTTGCCATGCAGTACATGACTAAACAAAATATCAAATCTCTCCATTCCTATTGGACAATTTTCTTTAAAACCGAACTCTCTGGAAAGAGCTAAATCCACAGCTGAAATACCTGTTGTTACAGCTATTTAAAGGATAAGTTCACCATTTGGACAAAAATAATAAATGCATTTTTTTTGCAGGTAAAAAATGTGCATTTAACATTTTTGTCCAAATAAACCTGGAAAGGCCTGGAAGACCTGTCAGAATATATTCACATAAACACCTAATATGTATATGTATAGGTGTTTATGTGATGATTTGCACTTTCAAGGGTGAAAGTTATTTCTAGTATGTGAAAGCGTTTTTGGTCAGATAGGTGATACTGTATTTTATTTACATACCTGTCAGAATATCTGCTTGAAAACTACAAGCCCAAGGCTGGCGGGACATGTAGGCATACATTCACAGAACACTGTGAATGAGTGACACAGACGTGTGGGCGGAGCCCCGCACAGCTGCACTGTGTTCAAATCTGACAGATAGTACAGGGGAAACTTCTCCCCGTACTATCTGTCAGAGGTAGGGGGGCGGTGGGCGTGGCTGCAGTTATGGGAACATGTTACATGTTCCACCCTAAAAATGGGTGGAACCTTATAATTGTTCTAAAGGTGAACTTATCCTTTAACCATAGCTACATTTGTGGACCTGGTTTTTGGAATGGCCCTAAATTTCTACTTTTGAATTGATAGGTTTCTGAAGGAAGTAAGTATAATCTCTAAGCTCCGTTACCATTTTCTTACATGTCTGTTTTTGAGGGAATACAGTTAATATGGTCTATTCAAATGACCCTTTACATTGCCCTTTATACAACATAGCTTGCTTACTTCCTCCCTGCTGTTCATACTGACCATTACCATATATTCACACCTATGCTGCCCCATTCTACACTAGCACACAGTAAAATACCTGGTACGTGCAGGTATGGGCCATCATGTGACTCTCTCCTCTTCCTCCCATAATTCAATCTTGGGTGTATCAGTGGCCAATTTGCAGTCTGAAATACTGTCATATGGTGCGGGGAATAGGGTCTTAGCCCTGTGTAAGTTTTGACCAGATCTATTTGTGGTCTACATAAGGTTTAATAAATTACTCTGGCGAGTACTCAGGGGATCCAATGGAAAATAAGTATAAGAAACAAGGAGGTGTGGGGGGAGGGTGTGCAATGGAACAAGACTATTAGGCATTTCAATGAATGAGTAAAGTACAGGTTTGCTGTAGACACATATATGCATATGTGAAAAAATGAGAAATAAACTAGCGCGCTACCTGGAATATAATATGCACAAATATCTACCCTACACAATATACACTTCTCAAATCAATTAAAGGAACACTGTTTAATCAGAGTATAGCATCAAGTCAATTAAACTCCTGGGATATTGATCTAGTCAGTTAAGTAGCAGAGGGGGTTGTTAATCAGTTTCAGCTGCTTTGGTGTTAATGAAATTAACAACAAGTGCACTAGATGAGCAACAATGAGACAACCCTCAAAACAGGAATGGTTTTATAGGTGGAGGCCATTGACATTATTTCCCTACTCATCTTTTCTGACTGTTTTTCACTAGTTTTGCATTTGACTAGGGTCAGTGTCAGTACTGGTAGCATGAGGCGATACCTGGATCCTACAGAGGTTGCACAGGCAGTCCAACTCCTCCAGGATGGTACATCAATACGTGCCATTGCCAGAAGATTTGCCGTGTCTCCCAGCACAGTCTAAAGAGGATGGAGGAGATTCCAGGAGACAGGCAGTTACTCTAGGAGAGCTGGACAGGGCCACAGAAGGTCTTTAACCCATCAGCAGGACTGGTATCTGCTCCTTTGAGGAACAGGATGAGCACTGCCAGAGCCCAACAAAATGAACTCCAGCAGGCTACAGCTGTGAATGTCTTTGACCAAAGAATCAGAAACAGACTTCATGAGGGTGGTCTGAGGGCCTGATGTCCTCTAGTGGGCCCTGTGCTCACTGCCTGGAACCATAGAGCTCAATTGCCATTGAACACCAGAATTGGCAGGTCTGCCACTGCGCACGTGACAGATGTGAAAGGGTCTGGAGACGCCGTGGAGAACGTTATGCTGCCTGTAACATCGTTCAGCATGACTGTTTTGCTGGTGGGTCAGTAATGGTCTGGGGAGGCATATACATGGAGGGATGCACAGACCTCTGCAGGCCAGACAATGGCATCCTGACTACCATTAGGTATGGGGATGAAATCTTTGGACCCATTGACGCTGGTTCAGTGGGTCCTGGGTTCCTACTGGTGCACGACAATGCCCGACCTCATGTGGTTAAAGTATGCAGGCAGTTCCTGTAGGAATAAGGAATTGATACCACTGAAGGGCCTGCACGCACGCCTGACCTAAATCCAATAGAACACTTCTGGGATATCATGTTTTGCTCCATCCAACTCCGCCAGGTTGCACCTCAGACTGTTTAGGACAGGGGTCCTCAATCTTTTTAAACAGGGGGCCAGTTCACTGTCCCTCAGACCGTTGGAGAGCCAGACTATAGTTTAAAAAAAACCTATGAACAAATGCAGACACAGTACAGGAGATGACCAGGGACTGCGGACAAACAACGGCAGTGGGAATACTGGGCCGGCCGCTCCATAAGAAGCACAGACATTTACCCCAAGTGTGTCTTATGGAGCGAAATATACGGTAAATGCAAGACACCTTGTTGGGTCAGATCTGTGTACAATGTAAAGAGAGAGGGGGGGAGATAAGGAGGGGAGAGAGAGAGAGAGGAGGGAGAGAGAGAGGAGGGGGAGGGAGAGAGGGGAGGGAGAGAGAGGAGGGGGGAGAGAGAAGGAGGGAGAGAGAGAGAGAGAGAAGGGGAAGAGAGAGGAGGGGGGGAGAGAGAGAGGAGGGGGAAGAGAGGAGGGGGGAGAGAGAGGAGGGGAGAGAGAGAGGCGGGGGAGAGAGGGAGGAGGGGGGAGAGAGAGAGGATGGGGGAGAGAGAGGAGGGGGGAGAGAGAGGAGGGGGGAAAGAGAGAGGGAGGAGATTGATCATCTATTGCACTTATCTAGGGTCCGTGGCCGTGATACCCGACATGCAGCGATGGAGTCTCCTCTCTTGCTCCCCCTCTTCATGGTCAGCTCTAGGCTCTGCCCTCCGGCCATGACGGTTGCATGCACTGATCAGAATAGATGGCCGGCTGGCTGCAGAGAGGCCATGTGAGTGGTGCAGGTTCATAAGCCGAGCCCACCTTCCCCTGTTCTAGAATTGCTGATCCTGCCTTCCTGCCTCCCGCCCGAGCCCTGCGGAGCTCCCCCGACCTGCCAAACCCTAGTCCCTTGCCTCGCGGCAGATAAGCCCCTGCCCGGCAGGCCGGATAAATGTCCTCGGCGGGCCACATGTGGCCTGCGGGCTGTAGTTTGGGGACCCCTGGTATACACCATAGTGCGGAATTGTTTACATTTAAAAAATTTAAAGCTGAAGGTTGGCTGATTTTTACCGCAAAAAGACCTATGTAGTTGTATCGTGTGATCTATGCCTGGTTATTAACCAGGACCGGAGAGGCGTATGGGTGGAGCAGCTGAGGCTAGAGGTCTGCTGTCGGGTCTTACCTTAAGGTGAGAGGTCATCTACAGTATGAGCACAGTGGTTGTTTGCACGAAGGTTCACTATTTGTGAGCACTAAGTGCATGCGGAGCTTTATTTCACATACTTAATGGTGAAGCATGTATATAGATTTTCGTATATAAAAGAGACTTATATCACAGACTTTCATTTCAGATCATTTGTCACCTATTGGTTTTTGTTTTTTAATGTTTTCATTATTTATTTTCATTTGATTGTCATTATTTACACTGTATTAATTGTTTGCTATATTTGTAGAGAGGTAGCACTACACATCTTATTTGCTTACATACATACATATATTATCTTTAGGAAATATCATCAGTTTCAACATAGCAGGATTGCAAATACCCAAATACCAAGAATTGCTAAAATGACAAAGGTCACAAATTAGTGACATAACCCAAATGCCATTTCTCTCACACAAAATTGTTCTTCAGGTAATTTTTTTACTGTTTACTACCGCTACTGGCCAACCTTTATCTGTCATTTTTTTCCTCCAACAGCCCATCTTTCATAACTGAAAACAGAAAAAAAACCTGTTCTGCAGAATAACTCGCACACATTGCACCATCTGCTTTCCATAGCTGTAGACCTATTAGAAATTGTTAAAAGCAGACCTTCCATTTAAATGGAAGGTCCACTTTACTGAAAGCCCAACATCCCCCAAAGTCAGATCACCTAAAAATGTGTTTTAAAAATAAAGTTATGGAATAGAAAACATTTCTTACCTTGGCTCAGTTTCCAAAGCTTCTTGGAAGCACAAGTGACATCATCCCCTTAAAGCAGACCTTTAATTAAAATAGACACTCAGCTTTTCTGAAAGCCCCCACCTCCCAAAGTCAGATTGTCAACAAAGGCATTTTGAAATATATGTCTTGTGACGAAAATGAACAAATAATTACCTCAACCCAAGCTTCTGAGACTTTAGGGAGGTGCAGGTAACGTTGCTGTGCCTCACCGCTTCCTCATGGGCAAGCTATTCCAAGTGAGGCACAGTGGTGTCACTTGCATCTCCCTAAAGTGTCAGAAGCTGGGGTTGGTAGTATATTTTTTCATTTTATAAATAAATATTTATACATATCTCAAAATGCCTTTGTAGACAATCCAACTTTGGGGGTGGAGGCGTTTGTCCGTTTAAGTTGAAGGTCTCTTTTAAGGGGATCACAAAAAAAAACAAAACAGTGCTCTTCCTTTATATCTTGTCTTAAAGATGCAAGTGAAAGTGACAGGCAATCTCCCCAAACTGAGGGAAGTTTCCATCTAAGAGAATTTTCACTGGTATACATGTCCCCGTTGGTACAGTATGTTTCACCTCTTGCTCCCAGGATAGCGCTAAAATTTTGGTTTTCCCCATACATCCTGTCTCAGGTCAAAATGAGGAGTACATCTCACCTGTAGGGACACAAACAGTAATAAAAACTTGCCAGATTGTCTAAAGCAAGCCATAGATTATGCAATTATCGTTCTTGCAACCATGGGTTGGAGGAAAGAAAATTGCCGGCTTCCCCCATCAATACAGTCAGTGTTGATGAGGTAATCTCTCCCTCAGCATTATTGTGATCTGCCATGGGAAGCCTTCCCTGTCAGCAGAGCACAACAGTTACTGCTGCACTCCCTGAGTGAGCGTATACAGCTTTTGAAGAACCTGCTCAGCAATACCCAATGTACTCAAATGTAACGTTCAATTAACCCTGAGATAAAACATGATAAACAAGGAGGTCAGGAAGAAACCTCAGTCATTCTGCATGGAGATATAGTCAGCGCAGCCAAAGTATTGGTCCAGGCAACAGGCAGGAACATGGTGCATAAAAAGTCTTTGGTCAGTGCAGGTAGAGGTGTGGTCAGCAAAGCCAAGGTTTTGGTCCAGGCAGCAGGCAGGAAGATGGTCCATAAAAAGTCCTGGGTCAATAGAGGCAGCAGGCAGATATATAGTCAGCACAGCAAAAGTATTGATCCAGGCAGCAAGCAGGAACATGGTCCATAAAAAGTCCTTAGTCATTACAGGCAGCAGGCAGAGATATGGCCAGCACAGTCAAAGTATTGGTCCAGGCTGCAGGCAATAACTTCAGGCTTTGGACCTTGGACAGGTAAGTCCTGGGCACAGGGATAGAGGCTTCTTCCCACCCAATCTTTTCGATGCCTCTGGACTAACAGACCCTGATCCGGGTATTACAATACCAGGAAAAATCCAAAAATGTTTTTTCTATACTCAGAACACTACTCTGAAGCCCCTCACTTATGTGAGACCCCTGTGTTATCTAGAATCCCACTATAACAGTAGCAGGCCAGGATCAACTCAGGTGGAAGGCACAAACATGGTTTAGAAACAAAGCAGACAGTGAACAGAGGCATTGTCAGTAAACAGGCCAGGGTCACTTAAGGTGGAAGGCAGAGGCATGGTTAATCGAGACAGCACGCAAGTATTAAGCACAGATGAAATGGGGAAATGGCAGGCTGTTACAAATAAGGGGAACTACTATTTTAGTGATGTTTGATAAAGTTGGAAGCAGTCTCCGATGCATAAGTCCGGTTGAGAGGGACATTGCGGACAATGAAAACTGGTGTCTCTCCTAACTCCCCCTCTGTTGCATACCCTACATTTTTTTTTTTGTGTGTCTTCTTCCTGTTTCTTTTGGTGGGATGTTCTCAGGGAAATGGCGCTCATGAAGTCTTCTGATGCAATTGGAGCGAATGCTTTCTGGTGGAGAACATTGCTGGTAGATTAGGGCAGTGATGACATCTATAAATTTGAGGATGGTGGTGGGTCTTTCTAATGACCTTGATAGGTGACATATGCATTAAAAACAGCCAAATGGAAAAGGTAAATTGCAACATTTTTATATCAGAAGAAGGACTTTCTTGATAAGTACCATGCGATCATTTATATCCCCCGCCCCCCATGAATCGATTGTAATCATGGATACAGTCAGGCTTTTGGATGGAACCTCGTCTTTCGTGAATTTCCACCGAGGTGTCATTGTGGATGGTGGACAGAACATAAACATCTCTCTTATCCCTTCATGGCCAACACTTTCTCATTCCTCAGAATTGCTGATTCCCCCTTTGTAGCCTTGTGGTCACAAGTTATTGTGGGAAACCCTTCCTGTTTGCATGGGAGGTACCGCAGACCAAGGTATTCTCACAGTATAGGTGGCAGAAAAGGGGCAGACTTGTGTAATAATTATCTAGGTAGATGTGGTACCCCTTTTGGAATAGTGGAAAAATTAGGTCGCAGACAATTTTTCCACGGTGTAGGTTGGGCACTCAGGGGGCTGGAGCTGGGAGTCTTTCCCTTCGTACACGCAGAAGGCATGCACATATCCCGTGGCACTTTCACAGAGCTTGTTGAGCTTTACTCCATACCTGGCCCTTTTACTGGGAATGTATTACTTTATTTCTAGGTGGCCAGTAAACTGGACAAAGGATTCATCCACACAGATGCTTTGGTCAGGGACATAAAGTTCAGCAAATCTCTTAGAAAAAAAGTTAATTAGGGGGAGAATTTTGTATAGTTTGGATGATCTCAGGGAGGGCACTATGAGTTATCGCAGAAATGCAGGAAGTGCATGATCATATCATAGTGTGACCTGGACATTACAGCAGAAAAAATGGATGAGGTGAGTGGACCAGTAAGCATGTAATTCACTTTATTTTGTAAATCCCATGTTGATTGTAAGGTCCCAAAACAATTTAAACTTTAATTCAAATGGACAGGCATAGCATGGTTTGGAATTGTTTTAAGTATATTGTTGGGCAAAAAGATTAGTCTTGTCTACAATGAATTGAAGAAAATTGGAAGGGAAAAATTAAGAAAAATCAATTTCTGAAACATTTTCAGTGTTGGCCTGCACACCTGGCTGTGCGGTGAAATGGGGGATTGTAGCTGATCCTGAGCTGGAAGGAAGCCATAATGGGTTTGCCAGGGAATCTGGAAGATATGTTTGGGCCCTGATTCTTGGGGTCTGGTGTAATGTTCCAGTACTGGTACTAGGCCTTTCATCCTGGTGTCTAACGCTATTGGTATTTACAGATTAATCATTAGGGTGTATGGTGCTGCTCATGGTTGCCTGGTCTTCAGAGCATCCTATTCTTTTAGAAGAAGCTGCTTCTTCCTCCAATTCAGCCCCCGATTCACTGCTTTTGACTGGCAAAACTGGCTGAAGGCTGCTGTGAAAGGTACACTGATGGGCTGTGCTGACAAGTACACTGATGAGCTGCGCTGGCAGGCACACTGGGATGCTGTGACAGGCACACTGGGCTGCTGTGACAGGTATACAGGGCTATATCACAAGTACACTTTAAAGTGTTACTAAACCCAGGACCCTGCATTCACTATATCTGGTCTCCCACAGTACACTGAACATGGAAATGCAATTATTTTAGTAAACATAAACTGCTCAATACATTTTCTCATCAGAAGTTAGAGCAGTCTTGTGACTTCTATCAGTGTTCAGCAGAGCACTGGTTAAAGCTTGTAAGAGAAGTTTTCTTTCTGCTCTGGGATGATGCAAAACCCCTGACCTCTGTCTGGACATTGCTGATTGGCCCTGTGCTGATCACATGCACTCTCCCAAGAAAAAAAACCTCTCTAGCAATACACACTAAACTGAGCATTTGCAGAATGGCTACAGGTTCATCTGTCTTATCAGGAGATAAAATGTGGACATTTGAACAAGAGGAGGGGCAGATAAAACAGGATTAAATGGCCTTTTTACAAATTGCAGAGGATTAACCCCTTAGGTTCCACAGTGAGTATAACAAGCATGCTTTACTGCATATACAGACTGATTTTACTGTTGTGGGCTTAGTAACACTTTAATCCTGGGGCAATCAGGGCAGTGTGGTGTACAGTACTGTAGGGGTTACATGGTAACTCACTGTTCCCGAGTTCTCCTCACACAGGATTCGTTCGTGAGGAAGAGATGCCGGTAACTGCGTGTTACCGCCCAGGGGGATACAGCTTGTGACGGATGCGGCATCAGACCCCAGCCCTTCTCACCAACTCGTGACTGAAGGACTAGCCAATCTAAAACTGCGCTGTCACGTGCGTAACAATACCACGCTCAGCTGCACCCTGCACAAAGATTTTCCAGCTAATGGACCACAATCTATGTACCGCAGCCTGAGAGCGATTGTTATTGGGTCAGGTTAATTACACAATTACCCTTCACACTGCCACCACCGCCTTTTTGTACAGAGGAGGAAACTCGCCAATCTTAGCAGTAACACTATGATGTTTGAATAAGCGTCTGTATACACACTGTCACCGCAGGCAGAAGTATTCAGAAGTTTAAAACACACACAGTAGCGCTCTTCAGAGACAGGGATTCTTAGTTTGCATTAAAGAGCTTTAGAAACAGTTCAACACTTTTCAGATATTAGGATTTATTACTAAAAAGGTCAAAATGGTGCAATAAAAATATTTACAGAAAAAGATGTAGCCAATATATATATATAAATACAGAGAGCAATACCACAACAGAGAGATAACAGAAAGAAGTTTAGAGAGGTAGAATACTTGCCGTCAGCCTTGGTTTAAGCAGCGTTCAAGTGTAATTTTCTCCCAAAGTTGGTTACTGGTGTTAAAAAGGGAGAATTCTTCAACTTACTTCTCCAAGCCTGACAACCTCTTTTCTAGGAACTCAGCAGGGTGTCTCCTTAAAGCAGAGAGCCAATCGCCTCATTTGGGGAGGGGTGTTTTAGGCGGGGAACTCAGGCTATGACCAAATCCCTTGCAGTTTATATCATGGTCAATAACCTTCCCTAGGTACATGTAGCAGCCTAGCCACTAGTAGATTAATATGTAGAATGATATCCTGAACGCCCAGACATCTAATATGCCTTATCTTACTATTTCAGCTAGAACTATATGGCTTCCTACTCTCCTGTAGACTTTAACTAGGGGTGTAAGATATCAGGCGACTCACATTAAACTGAGCTATCTGAATATATGCTTTGATCGATTGTATGTATTCCCTATTTTAAGTTATGAAAAGTGTTTTTTTAAATGGGATGTATGTT
Source organism: Staurois parvus (assembly GCF_062004578.1). Taxonomy (NCBI): domain Eukaryota; kingdom Metazoa; phylum Chordata; class Amphibia; order Anura; family Ranidae; genus Staurois; species Staurois parvus. The sequence continues at coordinate 18,225,003 of NW_028317892.1, forward strand.
TTACGACTATTCTGGAATGTGTTTCATGTCCAGTGAAGGACTGGTTTATAGCTTTACGATTAGCTTCAGAGCAAGAGTTTGCCAGACACCCTGCCATCAGCTAATTGGGTTTACAACCATGAAGGATATCCAACTGTGTCCTGTGCACTCCTGAACCCAGCACACAGGGACCACGTGTCACTCAACAGAGAGGGAGGGGGGAGCTGATTTGGAGTGAGAAATGATACAAGATGGAAGGTCTTTGGCAAAATGGAGGTTCGTATCCATATTTTTATGTACAATTGCTACACAGCTCACCACCAATTTCCAAACTTTGCACCCCCGGGGGTGTGCATTATCGGTGTGACCAGGGGGGATGTCATATGTCTTCCACCCAAAGGGGCAAATGGTTAACAAAAGATAGGAAAGAAACGTCATTAAAGGTGCCAGTTGCTGTAGAAGTTTGATCCATCTATTGCAGGAAAATTGATATCTTAATCATTGCCTTAAAACCAAAAACTTCAATAAAAAAAAAAGAGTAGTCTGTTAGTAGAAATACAGGTGGAATTGGGATGACCAGTGTATCCTTATTAATTGTGTCATATAATCTAAGAGGCATTTATAGTATAAGCGTAGCTAAACAAAAAAACAAAAACTGAATATTATTATTATACAGGATTTATATAGCACCAACAGTTTGCGCAGCGCTTTACAAAATGAAGGTAGACATTCCAGTTATAAAACAATTTGGTACAAGAGGAAACAGAGGGCCCTGCTCGTTAGAGTTTACAACCTAGAATATATTTCAGATTACCAGTTCTTATATGTAGTGGCTGTATTAATTTTCTATTTGCAGGCTTTTTTTACCTTTATTTTTTATCTGGTGCCCAGCTGCCGTTGCGCTCTTGCTGGGCATCCTACATATCCCTGTGCCTTTAAGAAGGAGTGTGCTTCCTTAATTTATTCACTACTATATATGCTCTCAAAAATATATAGTTATGACCGCAGTCAACAGAGGAGTCTTGTCCTGGGCATTGTGGCATCCATATATATTTGCAAATGTGTGCAACGAAATCCTCTGTTTTGCCCTGAATTCTTGGATGGGGTGAATTTGGTTTGTTTGCGGGCTAGCTGGTAGGTGTGCTGGGAAATTTTTGTTTGTGTTGATCCTCTAAATAACTCACTTTCTGTTTCTGGATGTTTAGGCTCTTTCCTCTACTATATCTATAGAGGCTGTCTTGATTTCCACTGAGAATTGAAATTAAAGTGTATTTCCACTTTTGCAGTCAAATTTGAGAAGAAATTACTCAGCATACCCTAAAATACTTTCCCTTTTAAATGTTTTTTCAGGAGAAGGCCTCATGGATGACTTCAATGGTTTTTGAACAATGTCAGGATAAATCTATCCAAAGGACAGGATGTGCTCCCTCCCAACTTCTTAACCCTTATCCCTTTGTTTGGACAGACATTGTTCAACCTAGATTGCAACTGATAATTAAGAAAAAAGGTAAGCTGCCATTTTTTATTATTTTTTAAGCTATGCTATGTGAATAAGAACATGTAACAAATATAAAGTAGGTGTTATTTCCATTGGCTGTTAAACTGAAAATACACTTTAAACATGTCTGACTTAATCCTCATGACATAGGGTATGATGAGATTACTAGTTTACATTAGAAAGAAAGGATTGTTTTGCTTTCCTGCTAGTTTACATGAATTAACAAATGGCACTTTTTTGCATTGCTGGCAAGATCAAGGTTTTTCTGTACTTGCCGAAAAAATTATTAACATGAAAAAAAGGAAAACTAATGTGGCCACCACATCTAAGGACTGGTAAACTTCAATATATTACATTTTTGTGTTTTAATTTAGTTATCCTTTAAAATAGAGATTTTTAAAATAAACATTTGGGGGGGGGGGGGTAAATTAGGAGTGTAGGCAACATTTCTGATTACCATTTGTTTACTAATTTGAAAAAAACACAGTAGTACTTATCTGACATACTTTTCTGAAGACATTTCTGTAAACTTTGCTGGTTTTTTTTTTACATTGACTGCTAAGTGGTACACCTTGCAATCATAATTGCCACCTTATCAGTCTATGAATTTCAATAAAAAAAATCTTAAGGGATTAAAGGGATGCCTGTAATATGACTTTCTGCTTTGTTCAAAACATCTGGAAAAAGAAGTTAGCCAACTACATCACAAACAAAAATCTATTTGGGGGGTGTTCAATACACAAGGAATTTACGGGGCTGCACATTTTCCACTCACGTTTAGAGCAGATTTTTTTCCATTTATAGTTTATATGTTTGTTTCCTGCTTATATGGCCAGGCTATCAAATAGTGCTCAAGTTTTTGGATACGCTGGAATACTTTTGAATGGGTAGGTTTATTTGACTTGACTCGGGATGCAATATATTGTTACGAGTCAAAGTTTACGGCAGTATATACTGCACATAAATGAACAAGTAGAGAGTGGGTCTAAAGGCCATAGATGATTCGTTCATGTATGGGCAGGCTAATTGTACCCAAGTCGATCCACTGATCAACGTGAGTACAACCAGCATGTTGGATAGCTGCTAGCAATAATCACTATGTTCCCCGGAAGGGGTTGTTTGGTGCACCAGCCCCCCCAAACACCACCATCTCCCTCTCCTCTGGAAGCACAATAGCTCGATGGGAGCAGGGGTGTTTTTACCACAAGGCAAACAAGGCATTTGCCTAGGGCGGCATTTTTCAAGGGGGGCAGCAGCATTTTTCAGGGGGGCAGTGCCATCCTCCGAAAGAAGGAAAGGAAGAAGGGACACATGCAGCATGGGGACCAGGTGGGATCTGAAAGAGGCTGAGGGCTGCTTGATGGTGTATGCAGAGCCTGTTCCCCGGGATGTCCAGAGTTGTGAAGGTGAGTGTCTTATCTCTTGCCAGGGTGGGGGAGTTGCCAGTGTATGGGGGGCGGTGGTAGTGGAAGGCTCTCTCGGGTGGGAGGCAGGGGTGTTGTTGGTCAATGTCAGGCTCTCTTTGTGGGGGAGGAGGGGTGCTAGCCGGTGTCAGGGTCTCTGTGGGGGAGAGCCAATTTTTGTGTTGCCTAGGGCAGCACGAAACCTAAATACACCACTAGATGGGAGGGAATCCCCCACACTGACTGTGCTGATCGGGGAATCAAGCAAATTTCTTTCCTGCAACCTGTGGTTGCAGGAAGAAAAATCACATCATCTATGGCCTGCCTAACACAATTTTATATAAAAAAAAAAACTGACCACACTATGCAGGAGAACACACCGTAGTCAGTTCTTTAGTTGTGCTAGAAGCTCAGTGTATTCTTCTCCAATGGTCAGACTTGTCCTGACATCACTCCCCCCCCCCCCCACTGCACAGCCTTTCACTGGTAAGATCAGTGTTGCAGTTTCTCTTTCCGCAGCTCTTATGTAGCTGAGAATAGAGGGAATGTATCAGGGGTGGACAGACAACTCATGGGGCCCCTGGGCAATAGGGGATCATGGGGCCCCTGTGTCCTTGCCCAAACTCAAAAAAACCTATGAAAAAGGTACCAGGGGCATATCATGGGGCCCCCTACTGACCCCAGGCCCTCGGGCAGTGCCCGAGTTTCCAAATGGTCAGTTCACCCCTGGAATGTAATCACTTAGAGCAGTGGTCTCCAAACTCTGGCCCAGGGGCCAGATGTGGCCCTTTGCTTGACTTTATCCGGCCCTTCAGGAATTCTTCCTGCCATGGACACCAACAATGGGGCATAATTCCTGACAATGAAACCAACAATGTAGCACAATTCCTCCCACTGACACCAAAAATTGGGGCACAATTCCTCCCACTGACACCAACAATGATGCACAATTCATCCCACTGACACCAACTACTTCTCCTAATACCAAAGATAGGGTATTGTTTTCTCTGACTGGGCACAGTCTGGCCCCATTAAAGTCTGAAGGACAGTAAACTGGCCATTTAAAAGTTTGGAGACCCCTGACTTAGAGGGACGTTTCACTGGCCCTAAACACTGCTGCTGTTAAACTCTGATAAATATCTATGTGTACATGGACACATAACCTTTGATTGAGTTGAGTTCAGGGGCTTTGACAAAAAAACGCCAAAAGCTCTTGAACTCATGTTCATGAGCAGCAGTGAGCATGAGGCCTTATAAAAAGGGAAAACAAAGGTGTTTTAATGTTTTTTTAATATCTATACACAAATGTTTTGCCTTTCATTTCTATTTTAGGCTCCATGCACACTAGCGTTTTTATAAACTCAAAAAACGCTAAGAAAAAAAAGCTGGATGAAAAAAGCTGATAATAGTATTTTTTGTGCTGGCTTGTAGTAGCATTTTAGTAGTGTTTTTAAGTGTTTAGGAATGGTAGTGTTTTATTACAGTACATGTAGAAAAAATTAAAAAGCTAGAAAAAAGCTGTTAGAAGCATTTTAGTAGCGCTTAGGAGCAGTTATTTTTCTGCTCCTATACGTGGAAGCTTGAAAAACTCTACTAACTTAACCGCATGCCGCCCAGCCACTGTACATATACGGCGGCAGGGCGGCACTCACAGGAAAAACCACGTTTTAAAACGTGTGTTTTGTAAACAAATAGGAGGCACGCGCGAGGCGCGCCGCCGCCCTATTTGTCCCACGGTTCACCGCCGCAGATGTCAGTCACCGGGTCACAGCCGCTCCTTAGCGGCTATGTCCCGGCGATTGGCGGCAAACAGTGACAGAGAGCACAGCTGCAGTAGCTGTGCTGTCTGTCACTTGCCAGTCAGCTCGAGGATGAGCTGATCGAGAAAGAACAGTTTCTCTTTCTCGATCAGCCTTGTCCCGCCCAGTACACACCCCGCCCCCTAGTAAAACGCTCCCCTCACTCTTATAACCCTTCCCTGCAAAATAAAGTTAACCCCTTCCTCCCCATTGCCATTAGTACAGTGTCAGTTTTTTTTTTTTTGCACTGATCACTGTATTAGTGTTTTTGGGGATGTCATTGACCCCAAGTCAGTACCCCCCAATGTCATAATGTCTGCCGCAGTTCCGCCATAAGTCGCTGGTCGCTGCCATAAGTCCCTGATCGCCGCCATAATTCGCTGATCGCCGCCATTATTAGTATAAAAAAATCCCAGTATCTTTCCCGCCATTTGTAAACGCTATAACTTTCACGTAAACCAATTACTTTACACGTATTGGGTTTTTTTTTAACAAAGACATGTCGCAGAATGCATTTTGGCAGAAATGTATGACTAAATTTGATTTTTGCATTTTTTTTACTGGACATGTTTTATAGCAAAAAGTCCAAAATATTTTTTTTTCCTCAAAATTGTCAGCCTTTTTTTTTTAAAGCGCAAAAAATAAAAACCTCACAGGCAATCAAATACCACCAAAAGAAAGCTCAATTTGTGGGGAAAAAAAGGATGTAAATTTCATATATGTACCGTATTGCATGACCGCGCAATTGTCCATTAAACTAGCTGTATAGCAGAAAAATGGCGTAAATTGCAGTATTTATACCATAGTTTGTAGATGCTATAACTTCCACACAAAGCAATCAATATACACTTATTGGGATTTTTTTTACCAAAAACATGGAGCAGAATACATTTTGGCCTAAATTTATAACCAACTTTCAGTTTACTATATATTTTTTATAGCTGAAAATAAAAAATATTGTTTTTCTTCAAAATTTTTGGCCTTTTTTTGTTTATAGCGTGAAAAATAAAAAGCGCACAGGTGATCAAATTACACCGAAAGAAAGCTCTATTTGTGTGAAAAAAAGGACGTAAATTTCGTTTGGGTGCAGCATTGCATGACCGCGCAATTATCAGTTGAATTAGTGCAGCGCTGAGTAGCAAAAAGAGGCCTGGTCATTAAGGGGGGTAAATCCTCTGGAGCTCAAGTGGTTAAAATAGTGTGCATGGACACATAGGATTACACTATTTAGCTTCTTGGAGCTTAACAAAAATGTTGATAACAGCTTCTAGGAGCTTAAAAAAATGGTATTGTGCTTGAAGCCACTAAATGGGTTGTTTTACAACATATGGGTTTACAATCACTGATAACAGACTTAAAGTTTTGTTATAAAGACTGGTTCCCCGTGCCCTATTAAGGATTGGCACTTTTGGGGAGCGAAGGGGTGGGTACTTGAAGTTGATAGGTACCCGCTCCCACTTCCGCTGCGATTGCCTAGGCGATTGGAAGCGGAATTGGTCTCTCCCCCCTTCACATAGTCTTGTGGGACATGTGACAGGTCCAAGAAGACTATGGGACCATTCAGAAAGCGCAGAGCTACATGCTCATGTGCAGTGAGCACCCAGCTGTGAAGCCGCAAGCTTTCACAGCCAGGTGCGCACACTGAAGATGCCGGCGCCGGGGACACCGGCCAGCCGGTGAAACGGCTACGAGGAGGACACCACGGGACCGAGGGACAGGTAAGTGGCTGTTTTTTAAAAGTCAGCAGCTACAGTTTTTGTAGCTGCTGACTTTTATTTTTTATAGTGTGACTGGAACTCTGAACTGAAAGTTGAATCCAAAATGAAGAGAAAGTAAAGAAAGTACAATGTAGCAATGTTACAGTACTGTATCTTATTCAAACAAACAGGATCCTGGAGGTAGGGCTGTTTACGAAACATTAGTACTGACACTAACTGAAACCAGGCTTCCTGCTCCAATCAGGCTTGCGGGGGAGGAGGGTGCAAATCTGAAATAAATGGAAAAAATAACAATAAGATTACATAATTCGATTCATTTCCTATTACCTAATTTCTTTCTTATTTTTTTATCTTTATGCTTATATTGCTGTTTAACTACATGGATTTGTTTCCATTTAACCATGTTGATCTGGTCTTTTTGACTACTGAATTACATTTTTTTTAACCTGTCCTACTGCTGCTTACTATTTGTGGCCAGACAGTAGATCAGCAGGGGTTAAAAATTAACTCACACTATTTAATCCCAGGAGTTAGGCTATCAGATCAGTATGATGAAGGAAGCAGGGGCAGACTGACAACTCATGGGGCCCCTGTGTCCTTGCCCAAACTCAAAAAAGCCTATGCAAAAAGGTACCAGGGGCATCTCATGGGGCCCCCTACTGACCCTGGGCCCTCGGGCAGTGCCCGGGTTTCCAAATGGTCAGTTCGCCCCTGGAAGGAAGTTTGGTGTTCTTTTGAAACAAGTTTCCCAAAGTGTGCACACACTTCTTACTCCCTCAGTAGTGTTGCCAAGCTATTTAATCCCACTTTCTGAGGCATCTTCCCTCCATGCACCTCCAGCAGCTGCCTCTCCACCAAGCCTCCAGCAACTTGAGCTATCCAGCTGCCTGCAGCCATGGACCTTCTCCACCATGACATGCCTGTCATTGCTTCACCCATATGAGTGCATATTCATACTGTTTTAACAATTTTCTAATAAATCGACTTTCTGCACTATATTGGGCTCCATGGCACCTCTCTCCTCTTCTATCCATTTACAATCACTTTAAGCAATGGTACAGATAAACAGTAACAGCAATGGTGATCAACGCTACAATAACTTTACTGCAACAAGTAGACTATAACTGCTTAGAGTGCACTCTGCATGGATGGCTATGCTAGGATTCAAGACTACAGAGGTACCTCTTATGATGGACAGAAAGTTTTTCAGCTGGTTAGGTTTGGAGCCGTCTTTATGGTGGTACACATTAGTACAGTCCGGGTAAAGTGTGCACGTGAGTGCAGTCTGGGTACAGTGTGCACGTGACTGTAGTCTGGGTAAAGCCTGCACGTGAGTGCAGTCCGGGTAAGGTGTGCACGTAAGTGCAGTCCAGGTACAATGTGCTCGTGAGTGCAGTTCGGGTACGGTGTGCACGTGATTGCAGTCCGGGCAAAGTCTGCACGTGAGTGCAGTCCGGGTAAGGTGTGCACATGAGTGCAGTCCGGGTACTGTGTGCACATGAGTGCAGTCCGGGTAGAGTGTGCACATGAGTGCAGTCCGGGTAGAGTGTGCACATGAGTGCAGTCCGGGTAGAGTGTGCACATGAGTGCAGTCCGGGTACTGTGTGCACATGAGTGCAGTCCGGGTAGAGTGTGCACATGAGTGCAGTCCGGGTAGAGTGTGCACATGAGTGCAGTCCGGGTAGAGTGTGCACATGAGTGCAGTCCGGGTACTGTGTGCACGTGAGTGCAGTCTGGGTAAAGTGTGCACATGAGTGCAGACCGGATACAGTCTGCACATGAGTGCAGTCCGTGTGCAGTCTGCACGTGAGTGAAGTCCGGGTACAGTCTGCTTGTGAGTACAGTCCGGGTAAAGTCTGCACGTGAGTGCTGTCCGGGTAAAGTGTGCACGTGAGTACAGTCTACGTACGGTGTGCACGTGAGTGCGGTCCGGGTAGCGTGTGCACATGAGTACAGTCCGGGTAGAGTGTGCACGTGAGTACAGTCCGGGTAAAGTGTGCACGTGAGTCCAGTCCGGGTACAGTGTGCACGTGAGTGCTGTCTGGGTAAAGAGTGCACGTGAGTACAGTCCGGGTAAAGTGTGCACGTGAGTGCAGTCCGGGTAAGGAGTGCACGTGAGTACAGTCCGGGTAAGGAGTGCACGTGAGTGCAGTCCAGGTAAAGAGTGCACGTGAGTGCAGTCCAGGTAAAGAGTGCACCTGAGTACAGTCCGGGTAAAGTGTGCACGTGAGTGCAGTCCGGGTACAGAGTGCACGTGAGTACAGTCCGGGTAAGGAGTGCACGTGAGTACAGTCCAGGTAAGGAGTGCACGTGAGTGTAGTACGGGTAAGGAGTGCACGAGACTACAGTCCGGGTAAAGGGTGCACGTCAGTGCAGTCAGGGTAAAGTGTGCACGCGAGTACAGTCCACGTACAGTGTGCATGTGAGTGCGGTCCGGGTAGTGTGTGCACGTGAGTACAGTCCGGGTACAGTGTACACATGAGTGCAGTCCGGGTACTGTGTGCACGTGAGTGCAGTCCGGGTAAAGTGTGCACATGAGTGCAGTCCGGGTACTGTGTGCATGTGAGTGCAGTCCGGGTAAAGTGTTCACGTGAGTGCAGTCCGGATACAGTCTGCACATGAGTGCAGTCCGTGTGCAGTCTGCACGTGAGTGAAGTCCGGGTACAGTCTGATTGTGAGTACAGTCTGGGTAAAGTCTGCATGTGAGTGCTGTCCGGGTAAAGTGTGCACGTGAGTACAGTCTACGTACGGTGTGCACGTAAGTGCGGTCCGGGTAGCATGTGCACGTGAGTACAGTCCGGGTAGAGTGTGCACGTGAGTACAGTCCGGGTAAAGTGTGCACGTGAGTCCAGTCCGGGTACAGTGTGCACGTGAGTGCTGTCTGGGTAAAGAGTGCACGTGAGTACAGTCCGGGTAAAGTGTGCACGTGAGTGCAGTCCGGGTAAGGAGTGCACGTGAGTACAGTCCGGGTAAGGAGTGCACGTGAGTGCAGTCTGGGTAAAGAGTGCACGTGAGTACAGTCCGGGTAACGTGTGCACGTGAGTGCAGTCCGGGTACAGAGTGCACGTGAGTACAGTCCGGGTAAGGAGTGCACGTGAGTACAGTCTGGGTAAGGAGTGCACGTGAGTGTAGCACAGGTAAAGAGTGCACGAGAGTACAGTCCGGGTAAAGGGTGCACGTCAGTGCAGTCAGGGTAAAGTGTGCACGCGAGTACAGTCCACGTACGGTGTGCATGTGAGTGCGGTCTGGGTAGCGTGTGCACGTGAGTACAGTCCGGGAAAAGTGTGCACATGAGTGCAGTCCGGATACAGTCTGCACATGAGTGCAGTCCGTGTGCAGTCTGCACGTGAGTGAAGTCGGGGTACAGTCTGCTTGTGAGTACAGTCCGGGTAAAGTCTGCACGTGAGTACAGTCCGGGTAAAGTGTGTACGTGAGTACAGTCTGGGTAAAGTGTGTACGTGAGTACAGTCTACGTACGGCGTGCACGTGAGTGCGGTCCGGGTAGCGTGTGCACGTGAGTGCGGTCCGGGTAGCGTGTGCACGTGAGTACAGTCCGGATAAGGAGTGCACGTGAGTGCGGTCCGGGTAGCGTGTGCACGTGAGTACAGTCCGGGTAAAGAGTGCACGTGAGTGCAGTCTGGGTACAGTGTGCACGTGAGTACACTCCAGGTACAGTGTGCATGCGAGTACAGTCTGGGGTACAGTGTGCACGTGAGTACAGTCCGGGTGAGGTGTGCATGTGAGCAGGGGTGGACTGACCATTTGGAAACTCGGGCACTGTCCGAGGGCCCGGGGTCAGTAGGGGGCCCCATGAGATGCCCCTGGTACCTTTTTTCATAGGCTTTTTTAAGTTTGGGCAAGGACACAGGGGCCCCATGATCCCCTATTGCCGGGGGCCCTATGAGTCAGTCCGCCCCTGCACGTGAGTACAGTCTGGGTACAGTGTGCACGTGAGTGCAGTCCGGTTGACGTGTGCACGTGAGTGCAGTCTGGGTCAAGAGTGCACGTGAGTACAGTCCGGGTAAAGGGTGCACGTGAGTGCAGGCCGGGTAAGGTGTGCACGTGAGTACAGTCCGTGTAAGGTGTGCACGTGAGTGCAGTCCGGGTAGAGTGTGCACGTGAGTGCAGTCCGAGTACGGTGTGCACGTGAGTACAGTCCGGGCAATGTCTGCACGTGAGTGCCGTCCGAGTAAAGTGTGCACGTGAGTACAGTCCGGGTAACGTGTGCACGTAAATGCAGTCCGGTTAAAGTGTGCACATGAGTGCAGTCTGGGTAATGTGTGCACGTGAGTACAGTCTAGGTAAAGTCTGCACGTGAGTACAGTCCGGATGCGATGTGCACGTGAGTGCAGTCCGAGTACAGTGTGCACGTGAGTGCAGTCCGGGTACAGTGTGCACGTGAGTGTAGTCTGGGCGCAGTCTGCACGTGAGTGCAGTCTGCACATGAGTGCAGTCCAGGGGCAGTCTGCACGTGAGTACAGTCCGGGTAAAGTGTGCACGTGAGTGCTGTCCGGGTACAATCTGCACGTGAGTGCAGTCCGGGTACAGTCTGCACGTGAATGCAGTCTGGGTATAGTGTGCACATGAGTGCAGTCTGGGTACAGTCTGCACGTGAGTGCTGTCCGGGTAAAGTGTGCACGTGAGTGCAGTCCGGGTAAGGTGTGCACGTGAGTACAGTCTGGGTAAAGTGTGCACGTGAGTACAGTCTGGGTAAAGTGTGCACGTGAGTACAGTCTGGGTAAAGTGTGCACATGAGTACAGTCCGGGTAACGTGTGCACGTGAGTACAGTCTGGGTAAAGTCTGCACGTGAGTAAAGTCCGGATGCGATGTGCACGTGAGTGCAGTCCAGTTACAGTGTGCACATGAGTGCAGTCAGGGTACAGTGTGCACGAGAATGCAGTCAGGGTGCAGTCTGCACGTGAGTGTAGTAAGGGTAAAGTGTGCACGTGAGTGCTGTCCGGGTAAAGTGTGCACGTGAGTGCAGTCCGGGTAAAGTGTGCACGTGAGTGCAGTTCGGGTAAAGTGTGCACGTGAGTGTTGTCCGGGTAAAGTCTGCACGTGACTACAGTCCGGGTACGGTGTGCACGTGAGTACAGTTCGGATATAGAGTGTGCACGTGAGTGCAGTCCGGGTAAGATGTGCACTTGAGTACAGTCTGGGTAAAGTGTGCACGTGAGTACAGTTCAGGTACAGTGTGCACGTGAGTGCAGTCCGGGTAAGATGTGCACTTGAGTAAAGTCTGGGTAAAGTGTGCACGTGAGTACAGTCCGGGTAAGATGTGCACGTGAGTACAGGTCCACGTACAGTGTGCACGTGAGTGCAGTCCAGGTACAGTGTGCACGTGAGTGCAGTCCGAGTAAGGTGTGCACATGAGTACAGTCCGGGTACAGTGTGCACGTGAGTGCAGTCTGGGTACAGTGTGCACGTGAGTACAGTTCGGGTACAGTGTGCACGTGAGCACAGTCTGGGTAAAGTGTGCACATGAGCACAGTCTGGGTAAAGTGTGCACGTGAGTGCGGTCCGGGTAGCGTGTGCACGTGAGTACAGTCCGGGTAAAGTGTGCACACGAGTCCAGTCTGGGCACAGTGTGCACGTGAGTGCCGTCTGGGTAAAGAGTGCACGTGAGTACAGTCCGGGTAAAGTGTGCACGTGAGTGCAGTCCGGGTAAGGAGTGCACGTGAGTACAGTCTGGGTAAGGAGTGCACGTGAGTACAGTCTGGGTAAGGAGTGCACGTGAGTACAGTCCGGGTAAGGAGTGCACGTGAGTACAGTCCGGGTAAGCTGTGCACGTAAGTGCAGTCCGGGTAAAGAGTGCACGTGAGTACAGTCCGGGTAAGGAGTGCATGTGAGTACAGTCCGGGTAAGGAGTGCACGTGAGTGTAGTACGGGTAAAGAGTGCACGTGAGTACAGTCCGGGTAAAGGGTGTACGTCAGTGCAGTCCGGGTAACGGGTGCACGTCAGTGCAGTCCGGGTAAAGAGTGCACGTGAGTGCAGTCCGGGTAACTTGTGCACGTGAGTACAGTCCGAGTAATGTGTGCACGTGAGTGCAGTCCGAGTAAGGTGTGCACGTGAGTGCAGTCCGAGTAATGTGTGCACGTGAGTACAGTCCGGGTACAGTGTGCACGTGAGTACAGTCTGGGTAAAGTCTGCACGTGAATGCAGTCCGAGTAAAGTGTGCACGTGAGTGCAGTCCGGGTACAGTGTGCACGTGAGTACAGTTCGGGTACAGTGTGCACGTGAGCACAGTCTGGGTAAAGTGTGCACATGAGCACAGTCTGGGTAAAGTGTGCACGTGAGTACAGTCCGGGTAAAGTGTGCACGCGAGTACAGTCCACGTACGGTGTGCACGTGAGTGCGGTCCGGGTAGCGTGTGCACGTGAGTACAGTCCGGGTAGGGTGTGCACGTGAGTACAGTTCGGGAAAAGTGTGCACGCGAGTCCAGTCTGGGTACAGTGTGCACGTGAGTGCCATCTGGGTAAAGAGTGCACGTGAGTACAGTCCGGGTAAAGTGTGCACGTGAGTGCAGTCCGGGTAAGGAGTGCACGTGAGTACAGTCTGGGTAAGGAGTGCACGTGAGTACAGTCTGGGTAAGGAGTGCACGTGAGTACAGTCCGGGTAAGGAGTGCACGTGAGTGCGGTCCGGGTAGCGTGTGCACGTGAGTACAGTCCGGGTAAAGAGTGCACGTGAGTGCAGTCTGGGTACAGTGTGCACGTGAGTACACTCCAGGTACAGTGTGCATGCGAGTACAGTCCGGGGTACAGTGTGCACGTGAGTACAGTCCGGGTGAGGTGTGCATGTGAGCAGGGGTGGACTGACCATTTGGAAACTCGGGCACTGTCCGAGGGCCCGGGGTCAGTAGGGGGCCCCATGAGATGCCCCGGGTACCTTTTTTCATAGGCTTTTTTAAGTTTGGGCAAGGACACAGGGGCCCCATGATCCCCTATTGCCGGGGGCCCTATGAGTCAGTCCGCCCCTGCACGTGAGTACAGTCTGGGTACAGTGTGCACGTGAGTGCAGTCCGGGTACAGTGTGCACGTGAGTGCAGTCCGGTTGACGTGTGCACGTGAGTGCAGTCTGGGTCAAGAGTGCACGTGAGTGCAGGCCGGGTAAGGTGTGCACGTGAGTACAGTCCGTGTAAGGTGTGCACGTGAGTGCAGTCCGGGTAGAGTGAGCACGTGAGTGCAGTCCGAGTACGGTGTGCACGTGAGTACAGTCCGGGCAATGTCTGCACGTGAGTGCCGTCCGAGTAAAGTGTGCACGTGAGTACAGTCCGGGTAACGTGTGCACGTAAATGCAGTCCGGTTAAAGTGTGCACATGAGTGCAGTCTGGGTAATGTGTGCACGTGAGTACAGTCTAGGTAAAGTCTGCACGTGAGTACAGTCCGGATGCGATGTGCACGTGAGTGCAGTCCGAGTACAGTGTGCACGTGAGTGCAGTCCGGGTACAGTGTGCACGTGAGTGTAGTCTGGGCGCAGTCTGCACGTGAGTGCAGTCTGCACATGAGTGCAGTCCAGGTGCAGTCTGCACGTGAGTGCAGTCCGGGTACAGTCTGCACGTGAATGCAGTCTGGGTACAGTGTGCACATGAGTGCAGTCCGGGTACAGTCTGCACGTGAGTGCAGTCCGGGTAAAGAGTGCACGTGAGTGCAGTCCGGGTAGCGTGTGCACGTGAGTACAGTCCGGGTAGGGTGTGCACGTGAGTACAGTTCGGGAAAAGTGTGCACGCGAGTCCAGTCTGGGTACAGTGTGCACGTGAGTGCCATCTGGGTAAAGAGTGCACGTGAGTACAGTCCGGGTAAAGTGTGCACGTGAGTGCAGTCCGGGTAAGGAGTGCACGTGAGTACAGTCTGGGTAAGGAGTGCACGTGAGTACAGTCTGGGTAAGGAGTGCACGTGAGTACAGTCCGGGTAATGTGTGCACGTGAGTGCAGTCCGGGTAAAGAGTGCACGTGAGTACAGTCTGGTTAAGAAGTGCACGTGAGTGCAGTCCGGGTAAAGAGTGCACGTGAGTGCAGTCCGGGTAAAGAGTGCACGTGAGTGCAGTCCGGGTAAAGAGTGCACGTGAGTGCAGTCCGGGTAACTTGTGCACGTGAGTAGAGTCCGAGTAATGTGTGCACGTGAGTGCAGTCCGAGTAAGGTGTGCACGTGAGTGCAGTCCGAGTAATGTGTGCACGTGAGTACAGTCCGGGTACAGTGTGCACGTGAGTACAGTCCGGGTAAAGTCTGCACGTGAATGCAGTCCGAGTAAAGTGTGCACGTGAGTGCAGTCCGGGTACAGTGTGCACGTGAGTACAGTTCGGGTACAGTGTGCACGTGAGCACAGTCTGGGTAAAGTGTGCACATGAGCACAGTCTGGGTAAAGTGTGCACGTGAGTACAGTCCGGGTAAAGTGTGCACGCGAGTACAGTCCACATACGGTGTGCACGTGAGTGCGGTCCAGGTAGTGTGTGCACGTGAGTACAGTCCGGGTAGGGTGTGCACGTGAGTACAGTTCGGGAAAAGTGTGCACGCGAGTCCAGTCTGGGTACAGTGTGCACGTGAGTGCCGTCTGGGTAAAGAGTGCACGTGAGTACAGTCCGGGTAAAGTGTGCACGTGAGTGCAGTCCAGGTAAGGAGTGCACGTGAGTACAGTCTGGATAAGGAGTGCAGGTGAGTACAGTCTGGGTAAGGAGTGCACGTGAGTACAGTCCGGGTAATGTGTGCACGTGAGTGCAGTCCGGGTAACGAGTGCACGTGAGTACAGTCTGGTTAAGAAGTGCACGTGAGTGCAGTCTGGGTAAAGGGTGCACGTCAGTGCAGTCCGGGTAAAATGTGCACGCGAGTGCGGTCCGGGTAGCGTGTGCACGTGAGTACAGTCCGAGTAGAGTGTGCACGTGAGTGCAGTCCGGGTAAAGAGTGCACGTAAATGCAGTCCGGGTAAGGAGTGCACGTGAGTGCAGTCCGGGTAAGGAGTGCACGTGAGTACAGTCCTGGTAAGGAGTGCACGTGAGTGCAGTCCGGGTAAAGTGTGCACGTGAGTACAGTCTGGGTAAGGAGTACACGTGAGTACAGTCCGGGTAAGGAGTGCACGTGAGTGTAGTACGGGTAAAGAGTGTGCACGTGAGTGCAGTCCGGGTAAAGAATGAACTTGTGATCCGTGCAATATATAATTTCATAATTCATATCTAAATAATCCTCAGACTTGTCTGCATAATAATATACTCGCGGATGGACTATCGCTTGTGCAGATGGAAAGTTATGGACCAGAATATGAATTATGAAAGATGTGTTCTCCAGTTTAGGGGTTCCGCCTGACGATCCCTCCCTAAACAGGGGATTGGTCTTTTACTTCAGAACCACCCCCTGCTGGGAATCTTTAAAGCAGGCTGTCAAGCCTAAGAAAGTTTAGTTGAAGACATCTCCCAATTTTAACATCAATATACCACCTGGGGAGACCGGTGCCTTTCGCTCTGAAACGTGATCTGCTTACATCCAAGGCTAAATGGCAAGTAACTTAACCCTTTAACTTCTCCCTGTTATCTCTTTGCTGTGCTGTGTTGTTTCTGTACATGTGTATATATATATAAATCTTAGTTACATCTTCTCTGTAAATATTTTTATTGCACCTGTTTGACCCTTTTAGTAATAAATCTCTCTTTCTGAAAGTGTTGAACTGTTTCTATACCTCTTACTTGCAATTTACGAATCCCTGCCTTTAAAGAGACGCTACTGTTTTAACCCTCTGTATAACAGGCCTATATTATGACCAGGTTATGCAGTCGATTATATCAACCATTATAGTGTTATAGCTGAACGCCGAGTTTCCTCTTTCTCTGATCAAAAAGGAGGTGGTGGCAGTGTGAAGGGGTTAATTGCGTAATTAACCTGACCCAGTAATAATCGATTCAGGCTGCTGGCACATTGATCGGTACCCATTAGCTGGAAAATCGTTGTGCAGGGTGCAGCTGGGTGTGGCATTGTTACACATGTCACATCACAGTTGTAGATCGGTTAGCCCTTCGGTCACGAGTTTGGTGAGAAGGTCTGACGCCACGATCGTGACAGTGAGTATAGTCCGGGTAAGGTGTGCACGTGAGTACAGTCCGCGTAAAGTGTGCACGTGAGTGCAGTCCGGGTACAGTGTGCACGTGAGTACACTCCAGGTACAGTGTGCATGCGAGTACAGTCCGGGGTACAGTGTGCACGTGAGTACAGTCCGGGTGAGGTGTGCACGTGAGCAGGGGTGGACTGACCATTTGGAAACTCGGGCACTGTCTGAGGGCCCGGGGTCAGTAGGGGGCCCCATGAGATGCCCCTGGTACCTTTTTTCATAGGCTTTTTTGAGTTTGGGCAAGGACACATGGGCCCCATGATCCCCTATTGCCCGGGGGCCCCATGAGTTGTCAGTCCGCCCCTGCACGTGAGTACAGTCTGGGTACAGTGTGCACGTGAGTGCAGTCCGGGTAAGGTGTGCACGTGAGTGCAGTCCGGGTAAAGGGTGCACGTGAGTGCAGGCCGGGTAAGGTGTGCACGTGAGTACAGTCCGGGTAAGGTGTGCACGTGAGTACAGTCCGGGTAAGGTGTGCACGTGAGTGCAGTCCGGGTAGAGTGTGCACGTGAGTGCAGTCCGAGTATGGTGTGCACGTGAGTACAGTCTGGGCAAAGTCTGCACGTGAGTGCCGTCCGAGTAAAGTGTGCACGTGAGTACAGTCCGGGTAACGTGTGCACGTAAGTGCAGTCTGGTTAAAGTGTGCACATGAGTGCAGTCCGGGTAACGTGTGCACGTGAGTGTAGTCCGGGTGCAGTCTGCACGTGAGTGCAGTCTGCACATGAGTGCAGTCCGGGTGCAGTCTGCACGTGAGTGCAGTCCGGGTACAATCTGCACGTGAGTGCAGTCCGGGTACAGTCTGCACGTGAATGCAGTCTGGGTACAGTGTGCACGTGAGTACAGTCCGGGTAAAGTGTGCACGTGAGCACAGTCTGGGTAAAGTGTGCACGTGAGTACAGTCCGGGTAACGTGTGCACGTGAGTACAGTCTGGGTAAAGTCTGCACGTGAGTAAAGTCCGGATGCGATGTGCACGTGAGTGCAGTCCGGTTACAGTGTGCACATGAGTGCAGTCAGGGTACAGTGTGCACGTGAATGCAGTCAGGGTGCAGTCTGCACGTGAGTGCAGTAAGGGTAAAGTGTGCACGTGAGCGCTGTCCGGATAAAGTGTGCACGTGAGTGCAGTCCGGGTAAAGTGTGCACGTGAGTGTAGTCCGGGTAAAGTCTGCACGTGACTACAGTCCGGGTACGGTGTGCACGTGAGTACAGTTCGGGTACAGTGTGCACGTGAGTGCAGTCCGGGTAAGATGTGCACTTGAGTACAGTCTGGGTAAAGTGTGCATGTGAGTACAGTTCGGGTACAGTGGGCACGTGAGTGCAGTCCGGGTAAGATGTGCACTTGAGTACAGTCTGGGTAAAGTGTGCACGTGAGTACAGTCCGGGTAAGGTGTGCACGTGAGTACAGGTCCACGTACAGTGTGCACGTGAGTGCAGTCCAGGTACAGTGTGCACGTGAGTGCAGTCCAGGTACAGTGTGCACGTGAGTGCAGTCCGGGTAGAGTGTGCACGTGAGTGCAGTCCGGGTAGAGTGTGCACGTGAGTACAGTCCGGGTAAAGTGTGCACGTGAGTACAGTCCGGGTGAGGTGTGCACGTGAGTGCAGTCTGGGTAGCGTATGCACGTGACTGCAGTCCGGGTACGGTGTGCACGTGAGTGCAGTGCGGTTGACGTGTGCACGTGAATGCAGTCTGGGTACAGTGTGCACATGAGTGCAGTCCGGGTACAATCTGCATGTGAGTGCAGTCCGGGTACAGTCTGCACGTGAGTACAGTCCGGGTAAAGTGTGCACGTGAGTGCAGTCCGGGTACAATCTGCATGTGAGTGCAGTCCGGGTACAGTCTGCACGTGAGTACAGTCCGGGTAAAGTGTGCACGTGAGTGCTGTCCGGGTAAAGTGTGCACGTGAGTGCAGTCCGGGTAAGGTGTGCACGTGAGTACAGTCTGGGTAAAGTCTGCACGTGAGTACAGTCTGGGTAAAGTGTGCACGTGAGTACAGTCCGGGTAAAGTGTGCACGTGAGTACAGTCCGGTTAACGTGTGCACGTGAGTACAGTCTGGGTAAAGTCTGCACGTGAGTAAAGTCCGGATGCGATGTGCACATGAGTGCTGTCCGGGTAAAGTGTGCACGTGAGTGCAGTCCGGGTAAGGTGTGCACGTGAGTACAGTCTGGGTAAAGTGTGCACGTGAGTACAGTCTGGGTAAAGTGTGCACGTGAGTACAGTCCGGGTAAAGTGTGCACGTGAGTACAGTCCGGTTAACGTGTGCACGTGAGTACAGTCTGGGTAAAGTCTGCACGTGAGTAAAGTCCGGATGCGATGTGCACATGAGTGCAGTCAGGGTACAGTGTGCACGTGAATGCAGTCAGGGTGCAGTCTGCACGTGCGTGCAGTAAGGGTAAAGTGTGCACGTGAGTGCTGTCCGGATAAAGTGTGCACGTGAGTGCAGTCCGGGTAAAGTGTGCACGTGAGTGTAGTCCGGGTAAAGTCTGCACGTGACTACAGTCCGGGTACGGTGTGCACGTGAGTACAGTTCGGGTACAGTGTGCATGTGAGTGCAGTCCGGGTAAGATGTGCACTTGAGTACAGTCTGGGTAAAGTGTGCACGTGAGTACAGTTCGGGTACAGTGTGCACGTGAGTGCAGTCCGGGTAAGATGTGCACTTGAGTACAGTCTGGGTAAAGTGTGCACGTGAGTACAGTCCGGGTAAGGTGTGCACGTGAGTACAGGTCCACGTACAGTGTGCACGTAAGTGCAGTCCAGGTACAGTGTGCACGTGAGTGCAGTCCAGGTACAGTGTGCACGTGAGTGCAGTCCGGGTAGAGTGTGCACGTGAGTACAGTCCGGGTAAAGTGTGCACGTGAGTACAGTCCGGGTAAGGTGTGCACGTGAGTACAGTCCGGGTGAGGTGTGCACGTGAGTGCAGTCTGGGTAGCGTGTGCACGTGACTGCAGTCCGGGTACGGTGTGCACGTGAGTGCAGTGCGGTTGACGTGTGCACGTGAGTGCCGTCTGGGTAAGGGGTGCACATGAGTGCAGTCCGGGTACAGGGTGCACGTGAGTGCAGTCCGGGTAATTTTTGCACTTGAGTGCAGTCTGGATAGGGTGTGCACGTGAGTGCAGTCCGGGTAAGGTGTGTACGTGAGTGCAGTCCGGGTACAGTGTGCACGTGAGTGCAGTCCGGGTAAGATGTGCACTTGAGTACAGTCTGGGTAAAGTGTGCACGTGAGTACAGTTCGGGCACAGTGTGCACGTGAGTGCAGTCCGGGTAAGATGTGCACGTGAGTGCAGTCTGGGTAAAGAGTGCACGTGAGTACAGTCCGGGTAATGTGTGCACGTGAGTGCAGTCCGGGTACAGTCTGCACGTGAATGCAGTCTGGGTACAGTCTGCACGTGAGTACAGTCCGGGTAAAGTGTGCACGTGAGTGCAGTCCGGGTAAAGTGTGCACGTGAGTGCAGTCCGGGTAAAGTCTGCACATGACTACAGTCCGGGTACAGTGTGCACGTGAGTGCAGTTCGGGTACAGTGTGCACGTGAGCATAGTCCGGGTAAGGTGTGCACTTGAGTACAGTCTGGGTAAAGTGTGCACGTGAAGGCAGTCTGGGTACAGTCTGCACGTGAGTACAGTCCGGGTAAAGTGTGCACGTGAGTGCTGTCCAGGTAAAGTGTGCACGTGAGTGCAGTCCGGGTAAAGTGTGCACGTGAGTGCAGTCCGGGTAATGTCTGCACATGACTTCAGTCCGGGTACAGTGTGCACGTGAGTACAGTTCGGGTACAGTGTGCACGTGAGCATAGTCCGGGTAAGATGTGCACTTGAGTACAGTCTGGGTAAAGTGTGCACGTGAGTACAGGTCCACGTACACTGTGCACGTGAGTGCAGTCCAGGTACAGTGTGCACGTGAGTACAGTCCGGGTAGACTGTGCACGTGAGTACAGTCCAGGTAAAGTGTGCACGTGACTACAGTCCGGGTAATGTGTGCACGTGAGTACAGTCCGGGTGAGGTGTGCACGTGAGTGCAGTCCGGATAGCGTGTGCACGTGACTGCAGTCCAGGTACGATGTGCACGTGAGTACAGTCCGGGTAGACTGTGCACGTGAGTACAGTCCGGGTAAAGTGTGCACGTGAGTACAGTCCGGGCAATGTGTGCACGTGAGTACAGTCCGGGTGAGGTGTGCACGTGAGTGCAGTCCGGATAGCGTGTGCACGTGACTGCAGTCCAGGTACGATGTGCACGTGACTGCAGTCCGGTTGACGTGTGCACGTGAGTGCAGTCCGGGTAAGGGGTGCACATGAGTACAGTCCGGGTACAGGGTGCACGTGAGTGCAGTCCGGGTAATTTGTGCACGTGAGTACAGTCTGGGTGAAGTCTGCACGTGAGTACAGTCTGGGTGAAGTCTGCACGTGAGTGCAGTCTGGGTGCAGTCTGCACGTGAGTACAGTCTGGGTAACGTTTGCACATGAGTGCATTCTGGGTAACGTGTGCACGTGAGTGCAGTCCGGGTACAGTCTGCACGTGAGTACAGTCCGGGGAAAGTCTGCACGTGAGTGCAGTCTGGGTAAAGTGTGCTCGTGAGTGCAGTCCGGGTAATGTGTGCACGTGAGTGCAGTCCGGGTACGGTGTGCACGTGAGTGCAGACCGGGTAAAGTCTGTACAGTCTGCACGTGAGTACAGTCTGGGTGAAGACTGCACGTGCGTGCAGTCTGGGTACAGTCTGCACATGAGTACAGTCTGGGTAAAGTCTGCACGTGAGTGCAGTCTGGGTAACGTGTGCACGTGAGTGCAGTCCGGGTAAAGTCTGCACGTGAGTACAGTCCGGGGAAAGTCTGCATGTGAGTGCAGTCTTGGTAAAGTGTGCACGTGAGTGCAGTCTGGGTACAGTCTGCACATGAGTGCAGTCCGGGTACAGTCTGCATGTGTAAGGGTGTGGGGCCTGGATAAATACTGATGTGCAATGTTAAACTGCAATATGCTCTTTGGTCAGTAGATGGCAGCAAAGTAAAAGAATCGATTTTGCATTGAGGTTTACTAAGACAAAAAACTAATACTTATTTACCTTATAAAGTTTAATGAATGCTAATTTAGGGGCCGAGTAGGACCCTCAGAAGGGTCATAGTGAACTGTAATTGAGGCTGCAATTAGGAAATTACTTACTGCATCACAAACTCTCTGGGAAGGGGAGGAGTTCCGGAGCAGAGCAGGAAGTGAGAGGGGTTCTGTGTCTGGCTGGTGTATGCTGAGGATGTCTGGGGAATCTGTGTGGAGCCTGGAAGAGGATTTATGGGTCACAGTGGAGTCTGGCGACGGCACCTGGGGAAGATTCACCGCGACGAGACCGGGAAACAAGTGACTGTATGGTCCGGTTCTGGAGTGGACCAGTGGATCAGGAAAAAGCACCAAGAGCCTGCCAAGGAACTGTAAGTGCGGCCTTGCCGCAGCACATCGCACCACACATGTTTAGTGACATTTTGGATATACCAGAAAGCTACAAGAGACATACTCCACTTTCCTTTGGATTACAAATAGTATTGCGCAATACTTAGGGTGCACCCCAACGTTATATCTTGCTTAGGAACATTCAGGCGCAGCCAGGCTGCTTTCTGGACATTGCGGAAAAGTCCTCAAGTACGGAGTTAGTGTTAGACAGTATTATTCTTACTGTATGGTTATGCGCTGTTATCATTCTGTTTGTGTATGCTCAACTACTTGTTCACTATAACTGTTCAGTAAACGTAATTGTTGTAAAAGAACCGCTGTCTGTGTGGCATCGTGTACCCTCTGAGTCTGTGGGCCCAGCCCTCGGTTTTCTTTCACATGCAGTAAATAATGCTGCTAGTTAGATGGCCATGCCCTATGTGCTCAGTCTCTGTTAGTAGCAACAGGTTAGTGGCAGCAGTGTCCTCTCACCAGTCCCAGCGATACAGCTGCATTGGTCCTGCAGCTCAGATGTCAGCTCGCTTCCTGGTTTGCCTGGGGTGACTCCGGTCCTCAGCACCCTGGCTAGCAGTGCTTTGGTCTTTGGTTCAGGCTGCAGGCTTGAGACAAGATGATGCACTCCCAGAAGTAGCGATGTAGGCACCTAGGTCTCCTAGCAGCGAAGAGATAGAATTTCCCATCTTCAGCCCAGGAAAATGCAGCTCTTTCTCCTCCTCACAACAGTCTCTCTTTGGAAATTGTAGTTTCACAGTCCATTAATTTACAAAGTTCCCTTCTCAAACTATGCCTCCCATGGTTCACTGCTGCCAACATTCAAGTCTTTTGAGCTCCTTCTTCTTATCTGCTTCCCCTGGTGGGTTCAGGTGAGGTAGTGTAAACTCATTCAGCCTGAAGTCCAGTGGAGACACAGACAGCACTACAGCACAGCGTCCTAAATCGCTTACTGACTCTAGCCAAGTGCACAGCTACACTAGATTAAAAAAAACCCTAAAAAATGTACAGTGCAACATTCCCATGCATTTTAATGCAGAGTGTACCTTCACTGCCCCGTAAATAAGAAGTTTGGGCAGCACAGTGGCTAAATGGTTGGCACTTCCGCCTGGCAGTACAAGGGTTGTTGGTTCGAATCCCAGCTACAGCACCTCCTGCCTGGAGTTTGCTTGTTCTCCCTGTGCCTGTGTAGGTTTCCTCCGAGTACTCCGATTTCCTCCCACACTCCAAAGACATGCTGGTAGGTTAATTGGACCCTGTCTAAATTGGCCCTGGTATATGTATGTATGTATGAATGTAAGTTAGGGACCTTTAGATGGTACGCCCCTTGAGGGTTAGAGACTGATGTGAATGTACAATATATATGTAAAGCGCTGTGTAAATTGACGGCGCTATATAACTACCCGAAATAAATAAGATCAAGCACTTAGTGATCACATGACAATTTATTAAAAGAAAAACAAAATGTGTGCTATTGTTTCTGGGCCCTACTATGGGTAGAAAATAACATACACATACCTTATGTGGTTTCTTAAGTAAACAATAACTATGTGTATCAATTTGCTCTGTCATTAAAACAAATCACTTAACTCACAAAATAAACACTTAAGAATACAAAATTGGATGCTAAAGCTGAACACCAATAGGTCTTTCACATAACAATGTACTTACATAAATCAAAAAAAAGTGCAACCAACCAAATAAAATATAAAAAAAATATTAGTATCACCCCTAGTCCAGTGAATACAGGCGGTGCATACATTTCATAATGCTATCATTAAACATCAATCATTCATATATTGTGTCATTCTTAGTCTTCACCATTGTTGCTGTAACAAAAAATACATAAATAAAATTATAATTATGAAACAACGTAGTGAATATGACACAAAATTGTGACAGTCCCAGTTCCCTAAACTTAAAAATATATATAAAAAAACTCAAAAAATGTCCCGTGATAGAAAAGAAATTAAAGTCGTGTTGAAATGAATTCCTGTGACGTAAAAAAACATAAAAGTGTTGAAATTCTGTGCTGAGCCCACCACGCACCCACACTCAGGTGTGCACTCACCAAAAAAGAGGATATCCATTAACCACCTCCCGTCTGGCCGTTGTATATAAACAGCCGGACGGTGGCAGTGCAGGGTCAGGTGGCCATTTATAAACGGCCTCCCCGCACCCTGCTTGTACGCGCTCCCTGGGAGTGCGCAGCACCGCGATCCGGTACCCGCTGTGTCCTCCGGACACAGTGGAACACCGATCGTCAGATGGGACCTCTGTACGAGGTCCCGATCATGTGATCGCTTATTGGCCAATCAGTGATCACATGCAAAGTAGTAAGCAAGATGTCACTTGTGACATCATTGCTTACTACGTGTGAAATCTGTGAATGATCATGGAGGTCACATGGTACAAGGTTATTCACAACAGTCTTGTACCATGTGACAAACTATGACCAATCACAGCTCACTCAGTAGTTCTCAATGGCTGCAAGAATGCAGCTAGAGAGAAGGAGAAATGATTGCTTTTACATCCTTTATGGGTGTAAATGCAATCAGTGTAAAAAAAAAAAAAAATCTTCATCACCCCCCACAAGTAGTACAGTGTCACCATGGACACTGTACTGCTAGGGTGACAGTATGTTAAAAAAAAAAATTATAAAAAAAAATGTAAAAAAGTTTAATAAGTTTTATAATTTTGGTTATAAACTAATTTGGGTTATTTTTTTTTTTACTAAAAATATAATGGAATAAATTTATTTACAAAATTTTATAAGAAAAACACATTTTTTCAAAATTTTTTGACTTTTAATTTACATAGCAAAAAAAATAAAAATCCAAATGGTGCATAAATACCACCAAAATAAAGCTTTATCTGTCTAAAAAAAATGCTAAAAAATTCTTATGGGTGCAGTGTTGCATGACCGTGCAATTGTCATTCAAAGTGTAATATCACTGAAAGCTGAAAATTGGCCTGGACAGGAAGGGGGTAAAAGTGTCCGGACTAGAAGTGGTTAATTAGAACAGAAGGTCCCTCCAAGAATCAACTTTCTAGGATTGGTTGCCAGGATAATTGAAAAACTCAACTCCACCATATCATGGAAAGAGAAGAAAAATATCCACTCCAATAGTATATTACCCAAGATAAATGACTTTATTTGCTCCAAGTAATGCACCTACAACATTAAAAACATCAACAAGCCCAAATGAGCAATCCTAGTGTCATGCAGATACCGCATGGTGCTCGCACCACTTCCGGAACTGTCGGACAGAATGCCGTCATGTCACTTCCGGTTATGGATCTGCATCACTTCCGGTCTGCTGCACCGTCACACACTGACACGTTTCGTCATATCCTGACTTACTCATAGGGGTGGCGGTACGGCTTACTGCTTATATCAGGAGACATTAATTGGATCACCAGACTGATAATTATGTTTAATTGACTCACTACTGTCTCACAGGAAGTGATACCAGTTACTGGCAACCACCAAGCTCCATGCGTGTATTATAATAGGGCAAAAAATATCAAACATTATAAAATATTAAAACTATAATTTCCTTCTTAATGTGACAATGACAGCAATACCATATAAATGAGAAATATTATGATGCTACTGACGTTGAAACAACGTGCAAATACTAGTACATTGCTATCATTGAATACATAAGGATATATAAATACCATCATTAACATTTATAATATCTTTTACCGTCGTTAATTTTAATTACATATTCTCACACTGATTAGCATAATTATTTTAGATGTATTTATCTTAAAAATGAAATTTAACAAATAAAAAAAATTTAATTAAAGTGAAAAAAATAAAAATAAAATCATGGAGCTTGGTGGTTGCCAGTAACTGGTACTGGATTTTAATTTCTTATTTATGAATTCATTTCAACACTGGACTTTAATTTCTTTTCTATCACGGGATTTTTTTAAATTTAATTTTTATTTATATTTTTCAGTCACGGGAACTGAACTGTCACAATTTTGTGTCATATTCACCAAGTTGTTTAAGAATTATAATTTTATTCATTTATGTATTTTTTGTTTCAGCAATAATGGTGAAGACTAAGAATGACACAATATATGAATGATAATTGATGTTTAATGATAGCATTATGAAATGTATGCACCCCTTGTATTCACTGGACTAAGGGTGATACTAATATTTTGTGATTTTTGAAGTAGAGTATAGTGGCAGCAATATATATATTATTGTATTTAGATGATAATAATTATCTGCATCAGGCGCGATATAGTGACATTTGGATAATAGTTTCAAGGTGGTCACTTATAGAACAAATAAAATATTAACCAAAAATAAAGTTATCACAGCCAATGTGTAATATTAGAAAATAAAAAACAAAACAAAAATAAATGTCTATCAGTTTCATGTAGTATCAATTACTGCCCAATCACTGGCTAGTGATTCTTCATAATCTTCATAACATGTCACCAGTGCGTTGGATGTAGTGGTGTAAAGCATGCCCCCACTGGACTCTAGAGCATTGGAGACATGTTCTCTGGAGTGACCAATAATGCTTCTCTGTCTAACAATCTGATGGATGTGTCTGGGTTTGGTGGTTGCCAGGAGAACAGTACTTGCCTGACTGCATTGTGCCAAGTGTAAAGTTTGGTGGAGGTGGGTTTATGGTGTGGGGTTGTTTTTCAGGAGTTGGGCTTGGCCCCTTAGTTCCAGTGAAGGGAACTCTTAAGGCGTCAGCATACCAAGACATTTTGGACAATTTCATGCACCCAACTTTGTGGGAACAGTTTGGGGATGGCTCCTTCCTGTTCCAATATGACTGCGCACCAGTGCACAAAGCAAGGTCCATAAAGACATGGATGAGCAAGTTTGAGGTGGAGGAACTTGACTGGCCTGAACTGAGTCCTGATCTCAATCCGATAGAACACCTTTGGGATGAATTAGATTGGAGACTATGAGCCAGGCCTTCTCGTCCGACATCAGTGCCTGACCTCACAAATGCTCTTCTGGAAGAATGGTCAAACATTCCCATAGACACACTCCTAAACCTTGTGGACAGCCTTCCCAGAAGAGTTGAAGCTGTTACAGCTGCAAAGGGTGGGCCAACTCAATATTGAACCCTACAGACTAAGACTGGGATGCCATTAAAGTTCATGTGCATGTAAAGGCAGGCGCCCAATATTTTTGGCAATAGAGTGTATGTGATACAACTGCAAGTCGTGGTAGGAGGATTTATTTTTGGTTATTCTATGGTGGTCGGTTATGGTAATAGCAAGTAATATACAGTAAAAAAAACAAAATTTTGTAACTACTTTGTGTCAGCTTTCCTTTGATTAAAAAAAAATAAAAAAAAGATACGTTATTTGCCATCAAATGAAGACCCAATTTTTCCTGAAATAAACAAGGTATAACTTAAGTCACTGAAAACATATGTACACTTATACTAACACGTACCAAAGTTGCAAAACTGGTTTCAAGCATTAAGATTTGTTGGACCTTCATCCTTAAGGGTTTATGTAGACTTTCTTCAAAACATAAACAGGAAACAAACTAAATTTGGCCATACACCTCTTGACAGCTATTATATTCTGACAGCCGGCACCTGTGGCTATCAGAATATGTGAACAGAGTCTGATTCTGATAAACTACAGTCACTGTTTGACCAACAATTTTACGCCTGATTCCTTCATTTCTTAGATCGAAGGATATCAGGCAGGAAAGTGCCAAAAAACCCACCCATGGCTTGAATTTCACCAGGAACCAGCCAAAATTCTCTTTGTGTACGCCCATATTTCAAGAGTCAGCTATAATTAGGTTTAGAGTGGTAGTAAACCCTCACATATACCCAGTAAACTGACTGACCTCAGATGATACACAGATTAACCACTTCAAGTCCGGACACTTTCACCCCCTTCCAGTCCAGGCCAATTTTCAGCTTTCAGTGCTATCACAATTTGAATGACAATTGCGTGGTCATGCAACACAGATAAAACTTTATTTTGGTGGTGGTTATTCACCACTGGGATTTTTATTTTTTTTTCTATATAAATGAAAAAGTCTACAAGTTTTGAAAAAAAGTTTTTTTTTTATAAAATTTTGCAAATAATCCTTCTCCATAAATCTTGGTCAAAATGTATTCATCTATCTTTTTAGTACAAAAATAATAACCCAAATTAGTTTATAACCAAAAATAATAATAATAATTTTTACATTTTATTTTAACATACTGCCACCCTAGCAGTACTGTGTCACCATAGTGACACTGTACTACTTGTGGGGGGTGATAAAGATTATTTTTTCTTTTTTTACACTGATTGCTTTTACACCCATAAAGGCTGTAAAAGCAATCATTTCTCCTTCTCTCTGGGTGCATTCCTGCAGCCATTGAGAAATACTGTGAGAGCTGTGATTGGTCACAGCTTGGCACATGGTACAAGACTGTTGTGAATAGCCTTGTACCATGTGACCTCTGTGATCATTCACAGATTTCACACGTAGTAAGCAATGATGTCAGAAGTGACATCTTGCTTACTACTATTCATGTGATCACTGATTGGCCAATCAGTGATCACATGAATCGGGACCTCACACAGAGATCCCATACAGAGATCTGTGTTCTGCTGTCCGGAGGGCACAGCGAGCATCAATCACGGTGCCACACGCTCCCAGGTAGCACGCACAGGCAATGGATGCAACCACCTGTGCCCATCAGTGCCCACCAGTGCCTACCAATGCCACCCACCAGTGCTCATCAGTGCCGCCCAGCAGTGCCGCCAGTCAGTGCTGCTCAGCAGTGCCACCAGTCAGTGCCCAGCAGTGCCACCAGTCAGTGCCAACTATCAGTGCTGACTATCAGTATCCATCATCAGTGCCAGCTCATCAGTGCCGCCTATCAGTGCCACCTCATTAGTGCTGCCTTTTAGTGCCCATCAGCAGAACCTATCAGCGCCACCTATCAGTGCTGCCTATCAGTGCTGCCAATCAGTGCAGCCTCATCAACGTACATCAGTGAAGGATAAAAATTACCTGTTTGCAACATTTTATAATAGAAAGAAAGAAACTTTTTTTTTATTTATTTTTTGCTATTTTTTTGTTTATAGCACAAAAAATAAAACACCCAATGGTGGGTAAATACCACCAAAAGAAAGCTATATTTGTGAGAAAAAAATTATAAAACGTTCATATGAGTACAATGTTGCATGACCGCGCAATTGTCATTCAAAGTGCGACAGCGCTGAAAGCTGAAAATTGGCCTGGTAATGAAAGGGATGTAAGTGCCCAGTAGGCAAGTGGTTAAACAAATCCTCCTACATAGATTGTACCTGCTTATCCTCAGTTTTCTCCTCTCTACATCTGTTCAAAGAGATGAGTTTATAAAGTTTATCTGAACCATCAGAAAAAAGGGGGCGGAGAGCTGGAGTTACACTCTTCAGAGCTCAGTGAGGAGAGCTCCGAGAGCTGACTGGAGGAAAGGGACACACCCCCTTTATCACATTCCAAAAGAACAGAGCTGAGGTTGTCAATCAGCTGGAGGTCCCTACCCTGTCACCATTTTTCTCTTAGTGTCAGGAAAACTTGTCAGAAGTCACTCTGATAGCAGAGGAACGAAGCAGCAGACAGAAATGACACTTAGTGCTCTGGACTGAGACAAGCACACACTGTAGAGGGATATGTTTTGTTCATATTTCATGTGTGAGGTTTAAAACCACTTTAAGATGAAACATGGTTAGCCTGCACAGTCCTCACCCTCAAACTACCCCCTTTACAGAATCGGGGTTTCTTCTACAGATTGTGTCCTGTCAGATTATTTAAAATCTCCTCAGCTGTGTATGACTTTGCCCACACAGCCACGTCGTGTATCACCGGTAGATGAAAAAACTATGAGTCCCATCTGCTGCTGCAGTGTGGTGACGTCCCTGCACTTGTTTTCCATTCATATTTCTTCTAGCCCTGTAATTGAATGTCCATACCTCAGTTTGGACCAACGGCTGCAGGAACAGCCTGCAGGAGCCAAAGTATTCCATCTGTGAGCCACTTATGATTGTAATGCTTTCCAGGATTCTATGCAGAAAAATAATAAACTTTTTATTATTTAATATGGGTGCATTTTTTTTTCTTTTAAGTGGAGTTACAGCCGTTTTTGTGTTTATAAAAAGTCAGCAGTTACAAAAACTGTAGCTGCTGACTTTTAATAAACACACACTTACCTGTCCTAGGGTCCAGCAATGTGCTCAGCCACACTGTCTCTTCTCTCCTTGGCGCCACCATCTCAATTGTGGGCATCAGGCTGTGACAGCTTGTGGCTCCACAGCCGAGTGCCCATTGTGCATGCACGAGTCATGCTGTGCATCTAGATTGGACCCATGAGGGTTCCCAGGAGACTGCAGGAGGAAGGAGGGGGCCGAATTTCCAGCTCACTTTGTCGCAGCGAACTGTGCTGGAAGTGGGAGCAGGTCTGCTCCCGCCCAAAAGGTGCCAAATATGGCAGTGGAGAGGGGGGAGGAAAACAAGAGGATCTTCCACTTTTGAGTGGAACTACATTTTAAAGCGGTATTAAACCCCCCAAAAAATGTAATATATTGCAGCTTGCCAATTCTTATGTGGTGCTTGTGCAATGTGTTTACTGCATTCATTTTCTTTTTTAGGCTTTTTTTCTTTAATTCCACCTGGTAATTCAACCAGTAAGTATGTTATTTTATAACTTCATCTGACAGACCAGGCTGTCCAGCAAAATTGTCAGTTAGAGGGTTGAGACAAACCATTTAAAACTGACAGGGGCGTCAGGGGTGTCTATACTGCATGATAGAGGAGGAGCACATCTTCTAGCAATCTCTTAGCAGAGGCAACACTGTCTGGCTTAGTAGTGTTTTTGCAAATGTGTCATGGATGCAACCTGTATTAAAATGAGGCCTAGCAGTGAGCTTCTAATAACCCGCAGAGCTACAGGAGAAGAGTGATAGAGCCATTATTGACAGCGTAGTGAGCAGTGAGGGGGAATACCTGAGCAGACCATACTCACCTTTAAAGGGGCCTCCAGTTCCTCTACTGAGAGCATTGTCTCTAAATGCGCTTATTGATTGCGCATCTGGTGAGTGCGCAGTCTTTATACCATTGGTCACATCACCACAATACTGGATAGACCACCAACAACTGAAGATTATCAGATCTTCCATGCACTTTTACTTGGACAATTTGAATATCATCTTTTTTAGCACTATTGGTCACTACACAGTGACAGATTTACAGGTGAAACTCAAAAAATTAGAATATCGTGCTAAAGTTCATTTATTTCAGTAATGCAACTTAAAAAGTGAAACTAATATATGAGATAGACTCATTACTTGCAAAGCAAGATAATTAAAGCCCTGATTTGTCATAATTGTGATGATTATGGCTTACAGCTCATGAAAACCCCAAATCCACAATCTCAGAAAATGAGAATTTTGTGAAAAGATGCAATATTCTAGGCTCAAAGTGTCTCACTCTAATCAGCTAATTAAGCCATAACACATGCAAAGGGTTCCTGAGCCTTTAAATGGTCTCTCAGTCTGGTTCAGTAGGAATCACAATCATGGGAAAGACTGCTGACCTGACAGTTGTGCAGAAAACCATCATTGACACCCTCCATAAGGAGGGAACGCCTCAAAAGGTAATTGCAAAAGAAGTTGGATGTTCCCAAAGTGCTGTATCAAAACACATTAATAGAAAGTTATGTGGAAGGGAAAAGTGTGGAAGAAAAAGGTGCACAAGCAGCAGGGATGACCGCAGCCTGGAGAGGAGTGTCAGGAAAAAGCCATTCACAAGTGTTGGGGACTTTCACAAGGAGTGGACTGAGGCTGGAGTCAGTATTTCAAAAGCCACCACACACAGACGGATCCTGGACATGGGCTTCAAATGTCGTATTCCTCTTGTCAAGCCGCTCCTGAAAAACAAACAACGTCAGAAGTGTCTTACCTGGGCTAAAGGAAAACAGACCTGGTCTGTTGCTCTGT
Source organism: Staurois parvus (assembly GCF_062004578.1). Taxonomy (NCBI): domain Eukaryota; kingdom Metazoa; phylum Chordata; class Amphibia; order Anura; family Ranidae; genus Staurois; species Staurois parvus. Next base: position 18,256,892 of record NW_028317892.1, read on the forward strand.
GGTCCAAAGTCCTCTTTTCAGATGAGAGCAACTTTTGCATCTCATTTGGAAACCAAGGACCCAGAGTATGGAGGAAGAATGGAGAGGCACACACTGCAAGATGCTTGAAGTCCAGTGTGAAGTTTCCACAGTCTGTGTTGATTTGGGGAGCCATGTCATCTGCTGGTGTTGGTCCACTGTGCATCATTAAGTCCAGGGTCAACACAGCCGTCTACCAGGAGATTTTGGAGCACTTCATGCTTCCTTCCGCAGACGAGCTTTATGGGGATGCTGACTTAATTTTCCAGCAGGACTTGGCACCTGCCCACACTGCCAAAAGCACCAAAACCTGGTTAAATGACTGTGGGATTACTGTGCTTGATTGGCCAGCAAACTCGCCTGACCTGAACCCCATAGAGAATCTATGGGGCATTGGCAAGAGAAAGATGAGAGACATGAGACCGAACAATGCAGAAGAGCTGAGGGCCGCTATTGAAGCATCCTGGTCTTCCATAACACCTCAGCAGTGCCACAGGCTGATAGCTTCCATGTCACGCCGCATTGAGGCAGTAATTGCTGCAAAAGGGGCCCAAACCCAGAACTGAGTACATATGCATGCTTATACTTTTCAGAAGTCCGATATTGTTCTTTGTACAATCCTTGTTTTATTGATTGCATGTAATATTCCAATTTTCTGAGATTGTGGATTTGGGGTTTTCATGAGCTGTAAGCCATAATCATCACAATTATGACAAATCACGGCTTGAACTATCTTGCTTTGCATGTAATGAGTCTATCTCATATATTAGTTTCAACTTTTAAGTTGCATTACTGAAATAAATGAACTTTTGCATGATATTCTAATTTTTTGAGTTTTACCTGTAAATATTGGAGTCTTGTGCACCCAGTGTGCATGGGGCCTAATTGTTACAAAGATTAGATTAGAATTTAGATTAGAATTCCACCCTAAACCTAACTAGTATTAAAAATGTTCCCTTGCCCCTTATAACAACTATGTTGACTAAACTGTGTAAAAAAGATGTATACGCTTACCTGTTTTTCAGCCTGCTTCCCACTGGTTTGGTCATGTTTCGACCAGTGGCTCCTGCAAGGGAGAGAAGGGAAATCAGACAGTGGCAGTGACATAGGAAACTACATGTGAAGTCACAGCTTCCAGGCATTCCCAGCTCTCTCCATGGGATTGCAGAGCCACTGAGTACCCCTTAAAAAATAACCAAAACACCTGAACTATAAGGCTCCATGTACACATGTTCTGCATTTTTTCAGCAGCCCCTGAACTCACCCTAATGTTTTTGTATGTGTCCATGTACACTATGTCATTTACAGTCGTTTTTTTTGAAAGCACCAAACTTGCGTTCAGGAGTAGATTTTACCAGCGTTTCAAACTCCAACCACTTCCATTTCCAGATGCTGTCCAGAGCCTTTTTTCATCATGACAAATGCATGCAAAGCGTTTTCCCGGTACTCAAATGGACCTGGTACACCATACTTTGAGGTTTCACATGAAAGAAAATGTTAGACACTGCTGCAATAATTTCTGCACAGACATGAGCTGCAACACATCCAAACACCACAAAAAAAAAAAGAAAAAGACAGCTAATCTCAATAAATACTGCTCTCTATGCTTCTGCTCTCTATTTCTCTCAAAATGTCTGAAATAGTAAATTTTGTACTGTTTTTCAGTGCAGAAGAAGAGATGGAAGAAGGGACACACACAATCTGGGGACCAGGTGGGATCAGAGAGAGTGTGTAGGCTGCTTGACAGAGTATGCGGAGCCTGACTCTCATTCCAGGGGATGTCCGGAGCTGTGAAGGTGAGTGTCTTTCTCTCTTGCTGGGGGTGGGTGCTGGTGTAGCCAGTGTATGGGTGGTGGTAGTGGGGGGCGGTCAGGGGGGAGGTGGTGGAGAGGGGGTGGTGTTGGTTGGTGCCAGGATGTCTCTCCGTGGGGGGATGATTTTTGTGTTGCCTATGGCAGCACAAAACCTAAATACACCACTGCCTGTAAGTAAAATGAATATCTCTTAAACATGCATTGTTTAAGGAGTGACGTCATCATGGCACGGCCATTCAAGCAGCTGAAGACCAGGTGAAGATGGAAGTCTCTGTAGCAGTCACAGCGTGTCACTGGAGGGCTTTGTTTCAAGGTAAGTCTTTCATATGTGCATACTAGTACATTATGCCTTTACCTTGCAGGGAGAGTTATTTCTCTTTTCAACATTTACTACCGCTTTAAATTCTTTAAGAACCCTATCCACCCACAAATGGGCGACAATCCCTCCAACAAAGGATGGCTGCGATTTTGGTATGCTTTCCGAAAAACGTGCAAAAACCAATACTGCGGGATATCGTAGAAGTGTATGGGAAAGCACAACTAACCTGCATGAAACCCACAAATTAGCTACGCTTTGCCCAAAGCCCAGTGGAAGTACACTGGACCAGTGTGAAGCCATTCTAAGCCATTCTCCGGCAGCCACTGCTGGTTGACACAGGCAATTGTGTGAATGGATAGAAATGGCTGAAAGTAGGTAAGTACATACATCTTTCTTAGGCCCCTTTCACACAAAGGGACAGATTGGGTGCGCCTGTCAGGTTTTTCAGGCAGACCCAATTGGACCCTCCATTGTGCTCTATGCTCCATAGATGGGTGTAAACGGACAAATGTCCATGTACATTCACAGCTCCTGCGAATGTTCATGGACATTTGTCCATTTACACCCACCCACATCCAATCCACTAAAAACAGACAGATGGGGATCCATTCACCATCTGTCTAGCACAGTGGTCTCCAAACTGCGGCCCATGGGCCAAAAGCGGCCCTTTGCTTGTCTGTATGTGGCCCTTGTGGACATCGTTCTTCCCACTGATATGAGGCAATATTCCTCCCACTGACATTAACAATGAGTTTCGATTCCTTCCACAGACACAAACTGTGGAGTAATATTCCTCCCACTGACACCATCAATGGGGCACTATTCCTCCCACTGACACCAAAGATGGGACACTATTCCTCCCACTGATACCAACAATGGGGCACTATTCCTCCCACTGACACCAATGATGGGGCACTATTCCTCCCACTGACACCAACGATGGGGCACTATTCCTCCCACTGACACCAACGATGGGGCACTATTCCTCCCACTGATACCAACGATGAGGCACTATTCCTCCCACTGACACCAACGATGGGGCACTATTCCTCCCACTGACACCAACAATGGTGTCAGTGGGAGGTTTTTTTTTCTTGGGGGAGTGCATGTGATCAGCACAGGGCCAAACAGCACTGTCCAGACAGAGGTCAGGGGACTTCCATCCTCCTACAACACAAAGAAAACTCCTTCTACAAGCTTTAGCTAGTGCTGGGCTGGACACTGATAGAAGCCACAAGACTGCTCTAACTGCTAATGAGAAAAGGTATTTAGCAGTTTATATTTACTAAAATAATTGCATTTCCATGTTCTGTGTACTGTGGGAGACAAAATATAGTGAATGCAGAGTCCTGGGTTTAGTAACATATAAACCCACAAGTGTTTTTTTTTTTACCACTACTATTCCTTTACACTGGTTTAACTCAATTAAACACTTTTTGAAAGATAAATAGTGCATTTTATATACAACTATATAGATCAGAGCAAAATGAGGGACTAATGAGGAACAGAGGAACTTTGTTCCAAATCAGGGACAGTCCCTTGAGATGAGAGAAAGTTGGGATCTATGCTATTCCTCCCACTGACACCAATGATGGGGCACTATTCCTCCCACTGACACCAACGAGGGGGCACTATTCCTCCCACTGACACCAATGATGGGACACTATTCCTTCCACTAACATCAATGATAGGACAGTATTCTTCACACTCACACCAATGATGGGGCACTACTCCCCCACTGACACAGATGACAGGGCTTGATCCTCCTCCTACTGACCACAGGCACTGTATAATTGTTTAACACTGACCACCAAGCCTGAGACATTGTCTACTTCCTCTGACACGGGGGTGTTTTCTATTCCCACTGGCTTCAGTCTGCCCCCCTGAGGTCTGAGGGATAGTAAACCGACCCCTTTTGTAGAAAGTTTGGAGACCCCTGGTCTAGCGGATTGGATGGCAGTTGGCTGTAAACGGACAGGTGATTGGTTTACATCCGACCACCCATAGAGGAGAGTGGGCTGTGCCTGTGTCTGCTCTGCATAGGTGTAACAGACATGGACCATCCATCTGCCTGCTCAGCAGGGATCAGTGGACGGAACCCCATGCTGAGCAAGCAGACTTTGTCTGGAAGGAACTTACATGTAGCATCCTCCTAGTTAGGTGCTAGGATGTGTATGGTTAGGTAAAAATAGCTGTGTTTCTCTGCTTACAAGAGAGGCTGTCAGGTAAATACAGTGTGGTAATCTGCTTAACAGAGTGCTGTGATCGATTAGTTAGGTCTGCTCATGCTGCTCTGGTGCTCTTGGAGTTTGTCTGAGTTCTGCCCCCCTTCAGGAAGCTATGAGAGCCTTCCAGAACATGGGAAGGGGCTAGGCAAATGAACAGCATGAATATGGATACAGCCCTGGCTAATTGCAGGGGAAGGCAGTCAAATTGCATGCTGGGAGTGGTATTTATGCTCTGAGAGCACATGAGTTCAGTGTTTTTTCCAGGGAGTGGGTTGTACCAGCCAGGTTGGAGGCAGACTACCTCGCCTGGCACTTGTCGCCATGTGGCCTTGGGTGGGTCGACCCAAAGGACTAAAGTTAGAGAGAGTCACCCTGGTTGTACAGGAAGCTGACTGAGGGGAAATGTCTGCTAAGGCTCTGTCTGGTATCACTAGAGGGTTTCACTTGGAGGGAGGCAACCATACTATCCTTGGGCCTTGTGAGTACTGACACTGAAAAATTTGGGGATGCTGTGTGCTTGATAGTCAGCGTGGGTCTGGAAAAAGGGAACACTGGCTAGTGTTCCAAAGAGATTGCCCAAGTGTTGCTATGCAAAGGACTTTGCTCAGCTACATTACCTTTTGGCTGTCGCAGTCTGTCGTAACTAGCTTGTGCCTGAGGCGCTCAGCCCTGTAACTACTACTACTGCTAAAGGGACTTTGCTGATTCCTAAACTACTTGCTGCTCTATGTTACAAGGATGTCTGCTATCTACTGTCAGCCAAGACTTCATAAGTGTTCAGCGAAGAGATCAGCTAGATGTCCTCCGTGTGAGTAGTTCTGATTTTGGAGTATCCTACTATTATTCCCCATCCCTATCCCCAGTTCTGCAATAAACTCCAAAAACAAACATCCCCTAGACTGGTCATTGAAGACAACAAGCTGAAGAGTGTGTGTATTTGGCTGAAGAAACAGACTGTGCCTGGCTGCGGGATGAAATAAGGGGAAAATGAGGCAACAAACAAGCGGCTCCTGCAGGGGTAGCTCCAGTGGTGTATTTAGGTTTTTTAGTGCCCTAGGCAACACAAAAATTGGCACCCCCCCCTGCAGAAAAAGCCCAGCATTGACTAAGAACACCCCTGACCTCTACTACCACTGCCCCCCATGCACCAGCCACTATCCCCCATGGCGAGAGAAAGACACTCACCTTCACAGCTCTGGATATAGCCAGGAACGCGAGTCAGGCTGTACATACACCGTCATGAAACCCACAGTATCTCTCAGAACCCACCAGGTCCCCATGCCGTGTGTGTCCCTTCTTCCAAGGGGCAGTGCTGCCTCCCCTGAAAAGTGCCGCCCTAGGCAAATGCCTTGCTTGCCTTGTGGTAAATACACCCCTGGGTAGCTCTGCACACAGTTTAGTCAGCATTGGTGTTAGGAGTGGTGAGGGGACATTTTTCAGACGAATCAGAGTTGCCCCATGTTTTCTGGATGGCAGTTTCCCTGCCATTACGGTTTTCTTCAGTAGAAATAATTATTATTATGACAGAGGTTATGTAGCGCCAACCAGAGGCGTTCCTAGGGTTAGTGTCACCTGGTGCGATAACACTTGGTGTCACCCCGCCGATGATCCCCGCAGAATGGATGGGATCTGCAAATTGAGCATAATGGATCAGAGTCCGATCCATTATGCTCCCCAATCCGCAGATCCAATCCATCCTGCGGGGATCGTTGGCATGCAACCTATACGGGGTGACACTGAACCCGCTCCACAAAAAGGTAAGTTGTAAAGAAAGCTGCTTTACAATTTACCTTTTCATGGAGCCGGTATAGTGTCACCCCGTGCGGTAGTTATCACCCAGTGCGGGACGCACCCCCCACACCTGCCTCAGGATGCCACTGGCACCAACAATTTGCATAGTGCTTTACAATACTAGAAAAGCTACAATTTCTGGGGAAATTGTGTGACATGTTCTTGCCTCCACCAGCAGTCTACAACTCACACTAGCTTTTGTCACTCTGCTGCCTGCTCACACATCTGGGTTCCTATGGCAACTCACTCTACAGCAAGGGCAGAGAAGAGCGGTTAAAAACAAACTGCTCCAACTTGCTCACTTCACTGGCAGTTGCCATCTTCAAATGGTTGTAGTTTACAAATTATAAATCCTACACCAAAGAGCTTAATAGTGTGAGAATCACAAGACCCAGACCTACATTTTGATGCATAGTATGTCTCTGAAATATTAAAAATGAAGTCACAGTCGCAGTTTAGAAATTGCCCTTCAAATTTGAGGTGGCTAGAGTGGAGTTTCAATAAATGTGAATGGGCGGCGTGAGTTGCAAACAAATGGTCATATTGTGAAAACTATCAGGACTATGGCTTAGCCGTGGACATTTGTAGTGGCAGCAGGGATAGCTGAACGTTTTGATATAAGATTTGTGTAGGTAGGCTTGAACATGAGGGAGTGATGGCAGTTTAGAAATCATGTCCTGATTTTTCAGCTCACACTCTAGCTTTTGTCAGCTCCCACTCTAGTTTTGAACATTCCGCCATTCATTCCTATGGGACCAATTTCACCACAAAAATGCCGATATTTCGTGAACCACTTGGCGAAACGTACTACAAAGTAATAGCACACCAATCGGGAACAATCTGCACGTTTCGGTATATTACTGTCTATGTAGTGTAAAAACTGTGGGAGGAGTTAGGGTGGTAAATTTGGCTGTAATAACAAGAATATATATGTGAGATAACAGTAAGTGGTCTTGCCATGGAAGAACACTTAATAAAGGGAGACAGTACAGTTACAATACAAGAGGGCCGTGCTCATAACAGCTCAGCATATACATCTTTCCTGACGACGCTTTTCTTTAGGATGGGTGACACACAGGGGCAGACTGACAAGTCATGTGGCCCCTGGGCAATAGGGGATCATGGGGCCCCTGTGTCCTTGCCCAAACTCAAAAAAGCCTATGAAAAAGGTACCAGGGGCATCTCATGGGGCCCCCTACTGACCCCGGGCCCTTGGGCAGTGCACGAATTTCCAAATGGTCAGTCCACCCCTGCTGACGCAGCAACATTGGCCAAGTAAAATGAGTAATTTTGTGGTTCACTATAATAACTACATAAGGTGTCATTGTGCCTGCTCTGTGGGACCTCTTGTGACAATAAACATGTTGACTGAAGTTTCCACACAGGAGGAGGAGCCATGGAGCCGGTGCCTGTAGTCACCTCAGGCACACAGGGATGGCAACCTGTTGTCTTCCCCGGCCACACCCTCCTAATAAATATGAATTTGCTTGCCCTGGGGAGGTTCCTATTACTGCATACACACAAAGGAAGGGATCCCAGCCTTCCATGTAACCTCTCACTGTCCCTCCATTCCTAAGGCAGTCGTATTTACTCTCCCTGCATGCCATATTCCATAGTCTGAAGTCCGGCTGTGTGCCGGGCCCTCCCCTTTTATCAGCAGCACACACATTAGGAAACAATAAACAATCCCTTGTGATGATTTCTGAATAAACGTGACTGGCCGAGTGTGCAAGGGGACAGCACAGAGCAGCGTGCTCCGAGCAACAACAGCGGGAGGAGAGGAGGGCAGAGGAGAGGAGGGCTGCCAGTGTGTCTCAGCATTGGGCTAGTGGGCGGGGCCTGTGTGGGATCCCAGAGCCGTGCTGCAGCGGGCCGTGTACAGGGCAGCACCTGAGGACAGCTGCATGATATTGCAAAGGTAAGCAGATGTACAGGAGGAGTGCTGTGCTGGATGGGGGTGCAGAGGGGGGATCATCTCCCTCTGGATGATGAGTGCTGTGTATAGGGAGATCTGATCATGTGGAGCTCTGATCCCTGCAAGGAGCTGCTCTGTCCAACACTAACACAGGCAGTGATCATCTGACAGCTCTCCTAGCACTGAGATCATTCCCATACTGCAGTACATTTGTGATGGGTGAACTAGGGGACTTGATGGACACATGCTTCTTACACACCCACTCTTCATAGTAATCTGAAGATGCCTATACACTATACAATCTGATTGTACAAACCCCTTGTACTAGGGCTAGTTTACACTAGCTTCAGCCCTCTGAAGACCGATCAGCGGTGGATCGTTTATAGAGGGCATTTGATATATTTTGCATCTCTCGCCACCAATCGTGTCTTCAGTCAATGTAATCAAAATGATTCTGATCAGTCTGGGCAAAAGATCTGATTGCAAGGCGATTCAATATGATCATTAAGATGAGTGATCTGTCTCTTTTCTCATGATGAGAAGACTCATTCTGTAGTCGATAACCGATTTGATCGATATGACACACTCAGGGAAGCGGATTATGATCGATAGGACACACTCAGGGAAGCGGATTACGATCGATATGGCACACTCAGGGAAGTAGATTACGATCGATAGGACACACTCAGGGAAGCGGATTACGATCGATAGGACACACTCAGGGAAGCGGATTATGATCGATGGGACACACTCAGGGAAGCGGATTTTGATAAACACACACTCAGGGAAGCGGATTATGATCCATATGACACACTCAGGGAAGCAGATTATAATCGATATGACACAGGGAAGCGGATTTTGATCCATATGACACACTCAGGGAAGCGGATTTTGATCCATATGACACTCTCAGGGAAGCGGATTTTGATCCATATGACACACTCAGGCAAGCGGATTTTGATCGATATGACACACTAAGGGAAGCGGATTTTGATCCATATGACACACTCAGGGAAGCGGATTATGATCGATATGACACATTCAGGGCAGCGGATTTTGATCCATATGACACTCTCAGGGAAGCGGATTTTGGTCCATATGACACGCTCGGGGAAGCGGATTATGATCGATATGACACTCTCGGAAGCAGTTTTTTATCCATATGACACACTCAGGGAAGCGGATTTTGAGCCATGTGACATACTCAGGGAAGCGTATTTTGATCCATGTGACACAGGGAAGTGGATTTTGATCCATGTGACACACTCAGGGAAGCGGATTTTGATCCATATGACACACTCGGGGAAGCAGATTTTGATCCATATGACACACTCGGGGAAGCAGATTATGATCGATATGACACAGGAAAGTGAATTTTGATCCATATGACACTCTCGTGGAAACAAATTTTGATCCATATGACACACTCAGGGAAGCGGATTTTGATCCATATGACACACTCAGGGAAGCGGATTTTGATCCATATGACACACTCGGGGAAGCGGATTTTGATCCGTATGACACACTCGGGGAAGCGGATTTTGATCCGTATGACACGCTCGGGGAAGCGGATTTTGATCCGTATGACACGCTCGGGGAAGCGGATTTTGATCCGTATGACACGCTCGGGGAAGCGGATTTTGATCCGTATGACACGCTCGGGGAAGCGGATTATGATCGATATGACACACTCAGGGAAGCGGTTTATGATCGATATGACACACTCAGGGAAGCGGATTATGATCGATATGACACACTCAGGGAAGCGGATTTTGATCGATATGACACACTAAGGGAAGCGGATTTTGATTCATATGACACACTCAGGAAAGCGGATTTTGATCCATATGACACACTCAGGAAAGCGGATTTTGATCCATATGACACACTCAGGGAAGCGGATTTTGATCCATATGACACACTCAGGGAAGCGGATTTTGATCCATATGACACACTCAGGGAAGCGGATTTTGATCCATATGACACACTCAGGGAAGCGGATTTTGATCGATATGACACACTAAGGGAAGCGGATTTTGATCGATATGACACACTAAGGGAAGCGGATTTTGATCCATATGACACACTCAGGGAAGCGGATTTTGATCGATATGACACACTAAGGGAAGCGGATTTTGATCGATATGACACACTAAGGGAAGCGGATTTTGATCCATATGACACTCTCAGGGAAGCGGATTATGATCGATATGACACATTCAGGGCAGCGGATTTTGATCCATATGACACTCTCAGGGAAGCGGATTTTGATCCATATAACACACTCAGGAAAGCGGATTTTGATCCATATGACACACTCAGGGAAGCGGATTTTGATCCATATGACACACTCAGGGAAGTGGATTTTGATCGATAGTTGGAAGATACAATTCAGTTGCCTCTGTTGTTGTATATAATGCCTAATCCAATCGATTGAAATACAATTAAATTCATGGAAAAAAGTATATCTGTGCTGCCGATTGATTGAACACTATGAATAATTTTCTGCCCTGGCTGATCAACTCAGTTTGAAAAATCCGAATGGGACACGTTCAGTAGATTTAATTTTTGTGTACACCCATGTCTGTTGTATTTGCAGCTTAAGTAAAAACGTGGATCGACCACATGTTTTTACTGCTCCGTGTAAACAAACCCTTATGGTGACCATACACATAATGTTCTGATTGGATGGGTAATATCATTAGATCTGTGAGTAAAAAGAAATATACTGCAATATCAGTCAGTTAAATCAAAATGATTCTGATCAGTCTGGACAGAAGAAAGTGGGAAATTCAATGTGATCATTAAATGTATGTTGCATTGATCAATCCTTTAGAGCTTCCAGTCTTATTTCCGATTGGACAGTAAATGTATCAATATTGCAGTCGTATATAAAATCATTCAGTGTATGGTCTCTATTAGATTTATCAGAACTATGTAATGGGAGGATGTACCTAATTAATTCATTTGATTAGTTTTAAAGCCGGCCCCTTCACTACTTAGTTGATGGTAGATCTAAAGGAGTTTGTGCATGTATAGTGTATGGTCATTCTTATGGTGGCCAGATCGATCTCTCCCAATTGAAATCATCGTTTATAGTTTACAACCCATTTGATTGATATGACACACACAAGGAAGTGGATTTTGATTGATTGTTGGAAGATATGATCATACGTTATCGAATGCATCTCTGTTGTCCCTATGCAGTCTCATAAACCAATTGATCAAAATACAATCACATTTATCAACAAAGTATCTCTGCCATGCTATCGATGCAACATGATCAATAATTTTCTGTCCTGGCCAATAAACTTATTTTGGTCGAATCCAATTTAAATCTGGTCTAAAATAGTCAGAAGGGAAATTCTGCTTATTTGATTGCTTGCTGACTCGATCTGACAATTCAAAGTCCCTTCAAAACTGAAGTGTGCATGGCCAAAACTTTGTAATATGAGGATCTACCTAAACTATTCAATCAGTTTGTATCCAGTCAGACAGGTCCTTGCACTACAAAGCTGTTGGTAGACTTAAAAGATTTTGTGCTATCTGATTGAAGTATGTGTGGTGTGCTAAAGGAATTCCCTGCCAGATCAGTGACTGACATCTTCAGTTTTGAGAGATGTGCATTTTGTTTATCCAGCTGATAGCTAAGTAGATGTTGCTTGTTATCATGTACTATACTGTTACATAAAACTTTACAATGTCTGACAGCTGCCTCAGGGTTCAGTGTTCTGTCAGTCTGCTTTTGACTTGTGATTGGATGGTTCAAAAACAGATTGGTTGGCCAGATTTAGGCGGATGACCATTTATTTACATTTGGCTCTGTTAAGGTTCATCGTACTGAATGCAAGAAGTTTGCACTTTTGCAGATATAAGCGAACGAACATTCACTTACATATGGCCACCTATAGGTATTATATGAGTCCATTTTTCCTCCATCACAACATGGAGAAAGAGACAGATTAGACATGGGACATCATTTTCTGTTCTGATCCGACCTGGGCAGGGGATCGATCAAGGATTCCCTGCAGAGATGGTATGGAAGGTGCCCGTGTGAAAGGGGCCTTGTATCTCACTTTTCCACAAAGTGCAAACTCAAACACATTTAGTGCCCGGCCACACCGGTATGATTTGCAAATTGAAATAGCATCTAATGAATGTGAATGTCAGTGTCTTAACATGCGATTTGCTGATAGCGCCATTTCTAAAGTAGTTCTTGCATTGCTTTTTCTGCTGTTTTGTTGTGGCTTCCCATACATAGAATATAATGGAAATGATACTGCAAATTGCAAGAAATTGAATATCTTCACAAGTAGCAATAAAGTCTTAGAAATCACACCTAAACTGCACACAAATTGCAGCGGTGTGACCAATGACTTACACCCCGGTCATACCGATCCTGACTTTGAAATCGTGCGACTTACAGTAAAGTCGCACGATTTCAAAGTTGGATGACATGCCGATTTGAGGTCTACGCAAATCGCACCAAAAGTAGTGCATGTACTACTTTAGAAATCGGTGCAGCTCTGACCAAGTCGGAACCACACCAATATGACTGCTGTGCCCGGGGACTAATGCAGGCCATAGACGGGTCGTTTATCGGCCAAATTGTCGGCCGAAAAACAAAAAAATTGGTCGTTCTGTTGCCACCAATGCTTACGAAAATCGGCCGTTTTTCATAGATTTTCCAGCATGATAAAAGAAACGAGAAGGAACCGCAAAAATTGGCCGACGACATTGCCCCACTAACGGTGCGAATATCGCCCGATTATTCTTTCGGACGAAAATTCGGCCGATAAACGACCCGTCTATGGCCTGCATTAGGGGTGGATTTATAAAACTGGTGCAACTGTGCATAATAACCAATCCGCTTCTAACTTCTAGCTTGTTCAATTAAGCTTTAACAATAAAACCTGGAAGCTGATTGGTTGCTGTGCAGAGCTGAACCAGATTCTGTGTACACCAATTTTAGTAAATCTCCCTCACTGTAGGTTCACACCTATGCAGGTTGCATTTTGTGTGCTTCTGCACTGTTGTGCGTTGCGTTTTTGCCATGTTTTACTTCCATTTGTTAATTTTCTTGTTGCTAGGCAGATATTAAAAGCGAAACGCATCAAAACGCAATACATTCTTTTCTGAAGCGTTCCCATTGAAGTCTATAGAACCAAAAAAAAAAAATGTTTTGCATTCAAAAAAGTCTTTGACCCTGTCCAAAAAATGCATCGGGTGAAAAAACAGGGATGTGAACCTGTCCCATAGGAAATCATGTTAAATGGACTGTACTGCATTTCTGCAAAACACTGCAGAAATGCATAGGTGTGAACCTAGGGTTAGAGTTTGAAACACTGTGTATATCAGTTTTTTTTAATAACTTATTTTTTTTTACATATTTGTATGCATTGTTGAATCTTAGCATTGCTGATTTCCTGCAGCCTCTTTGCAGCTAATTCCTTATATGTTCAGCCCTCCAGCAATGTCTGCATGGCATTTCTCAGGGTGGACATTAAAATGGTGACAATAGTGGACTGTGCCTACAATATGTGTTGAAACAACCAAATGTAGTGCCCTTCAGAAGTCTGATGATGTGTCAATGCCGGTATGCAATTTTGGGTCTCAGGGATATTAGAGCGGTAGTAAACCGCCAAAAAAACCCCATTTCCCCTGCAAAATAATGTCATTATGAAAGACTTACCTAGAACGAAGTCCTCCAGTGACACAATGTCACCGCTGACAGGGCTTCCATCTTCAACCGGTCTTCCTTCCAGGTTTGTGGGCTCTTGCTGCTTGATTGGCTAAGCTGTGATGACATCATGCCACGATGACGTCCTTGTGGCTGCGGCACAGAGTTCTGAAGGAACGGCATATGTGCTGGTGATGTCATCGGCTGCAGGGACACTGAATGTCTCCTAAACGGTGCACATTTAGGAGATATTCCTTGTACCTACAAGTAAGCTTTATTTTGAGCTTACCTGTAGGTATAAGTGTCTAGAGGGAGTTTACTTCCACTTTCACTAAAACTGGAGCACTCAGAATGCTGTGCATGGTAGCCAATTAGCTTCTAATTTTAGCTGCTTCAACTAAGCTTTGACAAAAAAAACTTGCAAGCTGGTTTCTGTGCAGAGCTACACCAGATTTTGCACACTTCAGGTTTAGTAAATCAACCCCAGTTGCCACCCTATAACAGGAAGTGCCTGAGTAAAGAGCTTTATGGCAGGATCACCTGGTATTCATTTAATGAAAGCTTCAGATTTACAAATATTGTAGATTGTGTTTGAATTTTTTTAAAGGATAAGTTCACCTTTTAGACAAAAATAGTAAATTGCAGGTAAAAAAATGTGCATTTATTATTTTTGTCTACAGGATCTGTAGATTACTGATGCCATGCAGGTCTCCTCTAGACCTGTCAGAATATCTGCTTGCTGTGCAAGATGTAAGAGCAAGCAGATACTCTGACAGGAAGAATCAGTTAACTACCACCATGGTTGTTCATTGAAAACTACAAGCTGACAGCTGCTAAGGCTGCCAGGACTTGCAGTTCATTCATTCACGGACGTCCATGAATGAATGACGTGGCCGTGTGGGTGGAACCCAGCACATCCACACTATTTTCACATTGGACAGATAGTACGGGGAAACACTCTCCCCGTACTATCTGTCAGAGGGAGGGGGGCTGTGGCTATGAGAACATGTTACATGTTCCCCCCTAATAACAGGTGGAACATGTAACATGTTCCCAAAGGTGAACTTATCCTTTAACCATTAGCCGCCCGGCCTATTGCCGTTTGGCGGCCACAAAAATGCTTCAGCTTTCCGGGTGCACGCCATTTGGCGTGCTCCCGCACATGCGCGGTTGCAGAGCCGCGCAGCGGCGTGATCTGTCACCGGCCGTGTACCTCGGACATGGCTGATGACAGATCTGAGTACCGGTCCCCGTTGCCGGTACCATGTGACCTGCTGTGACCAATCACAGCAGGTCACATGACAGTTGTATACAATGGATGGCTTCATTCATGCCATCCATTGTATACTAGTGCCTAGCTGTGAATGGTCAGGAAAAAACCTGAATGAATCGATTTCATTCAGGTAAATGCTTGCTTATAGCAAAGTAATTCTTTGCTATAAGCAAATTGTGTACAAAAAAAAAAAAAAATACTGATCACTTCCCCAAAGTAGTACAATGTTACTATGGTAACATTGTACTACTTTGGTCATAGTAAAATATGAAAAAAAAATCTTAAAAAAAAAAAAAATGTAATAAAAAATTAAAAAAAAAAAAAAAATATATATATTTTTTTTCATACTGTCACCAGTCAGTGTCCCTGATCACCACCATGCCAGTTATATGATGATACTGTACTGCACTGGTGATAGTATGTAAAAAAAAAATTTTTTTAATTTTTTCATTTTCCGAAAAATTATGACAAAAAAAATACAACTTCAAAAAACTCGCCATGCCTCTTATGAAGTACGTCGGACTGTCTACTCTGCAAAAAGGGGTCATTTGGGGATATCTGTACTGTTCTGACATTCTTGGACCTCAAGAAATTAGATTAGCTGTCAGTACTTCAGGATTGATCAATTTTCAGATCTATACCATAGTTTGTGAACTCTATAACTTTCCTACAAACTAAAAAATACATCCTAATTTGGGTTATTTTCACCAAAGACATGTAGCAGAATACATCTCGGCCTAAATTTATGAAGAACAATTATTTATTTGTAAACTTTTATAACAGAAACAAAGAAAAACGTGTTTTTTTTTTCAAAATGTTTGGTCTTTTTTTGTTTAGCAAAAAATAAAAAATAAAAACCCCAGCGGTGATTAAATACCACCAAAAGAAAGCTCTAGTTGTGTGAAGAAAATGATAAAATTTTACTTTGGGTACAATGTTGTATGACCGCGCAATTGTCATTCAAAGTGTGAGAGCGCTGAAACCTGAAAAATGGCCTGGGCAGGAAGGTGTAAAATTGCCCGGTATTGAAATGGTTAAGTTAAAGGTCATGAGATTTTAATTGATTGGGGTTAGATCTACTATAGTGATCATGTGACATATGATTCTTACATATGTATATTTTTAGTAGAGGGTGGTTGTTCCTTTGAATAAACTATAATGCTTCACTTAAAGTTTATTCTTGACATGGCCTAACACAGATTACATTGTATTTCCCAAGACAAGCCTATCACGGTCTGGACTCCTCAAACAAACCCTGGTTTGGCAACACCCTGAACTCAGTGCTTAATGCGTGTACACTGTTTGACTATGAATGTCTATTGATCCACAAGGCCTGCTTATGTTTATTGCAGTGCCTTGCACAATGTTCATCATGGAGGCTTGATTTTTCTGTAATAATGCTATTAAAGGGCCAGTAAACCTAACCGTCACCTGACTTGATTTGAAAGCAAAATTAAGGACATCAAAATTTATATATTTTAAAGGGTCAAGAGTGTTTCCTCGAAATTTAGATCTCATTCTGGGAAAATAAATTTACCTACATAAATGTGACTGTATTTTCAGTAGTACATTGAAGGGTACTGTGATGGATGTCTGGTAAGCCCCTTTAAATGGTTGTAAAGGCTTAAGGTTTTTCACCTTCATGCATTCTATGCATGACAGCAAAAAAACCTTCTGTGTGCAGCGGCACCCCCAGCCCCCTCAATACTTACCTAAGGCCTATCCCGATCCAGTGATGTGCACAAGAGCCTCAGCTCTCCTGGGTCTCTTCCTCCTCATTGGCTGAGACAGCAGTGGTAGCCATTGGTTCCCGCTACTGTCAATCACAGCCAGTGAATCAATGATGTGAGAGTGTGGGCGGGTCTGAGCCACAGTCTGTGTGTGAATGGACACACAGAGTAGTGGCTCGGGAGCAAGCCTGCTCAGCACTAAGCAGGAGGGAGGGGCATGGAGCACTGGCGGGGGATCCGAGAAGAAGAGGATCCGGGCAGCACTATGCAAAACCATTGCACAGAGCAAGTAAGTATAACATGTTTGCTATTTAAAAAAAAAAAAAAAGCCTTTAACTGCTTCCCGACCAACCTATAGCAGAAATACTGCTACAGGGTGGCAGAGGTGCGCATAATCACATGTATATATAATTTTGCATGCCCCCTACCCACACCGCCATTCGCGGCCACGAATGTCAATTGCCGGGTCCCGGCCGGTAATTACTCACTGGCGTCCGGTGATTTCCAATCACTGACAGGGAGGAGGACTGTTTTGTCTACTAACAGTCCTCCTCCCTGTCAGCTTGGGCACACTGCTCTGGATGGCTGTGCATAGCACAGCCACCCAGAGCAGTGTGCTTACAGTAAAGCACCAACACACCGCCCCCTAGTAAATCCCTGCACATAGTTAACCCTTTGATTGCCCCACATGCTAACCTCTTCCTGCCCAGTGTCATTAGTACAGTGTCGGTGCTTTTTATTAGCACTGATCACTGTATTTGTGTCACTGGGGATGTCAGTGACAACAAGTCAGTTCTCCCCAGTGTCAGAATACCCGCCGCATTCCCGCTGTAAGTCGCTGATTCCTGCCATTACTAGTAAAAAAAAAAAAAAAAAAAATTGAGTATATATACCACCTTTTGTAAACGCTATAACTTTCACGCAAATCAATTAATTTACAGATATTGGTATTTTTTTTTTAGCAAAGACATGTCACAGAATACATTTTGGCCTAAACTTATGAAATTTTTTTGCTACACGTTTAATAGCAAAAAGTAAAAAATATAGTTTTTTTTTTTTCTCAAAATTGTCACACTTTTTTGTTATAGCACAAAAAATAATAAACGCACAGGTGGTCAAATACCACCAAAAGCAAGCTCAATTCCTGGGAAAAAAAGGATGTAAATTTCATTTGGGTGCAGCATTGCATGACCACAACGCAGTTAAAGTAACGCAGCGCCGTAATGCAAAAAATGGCCTGGTCAGGAAGGGGGGTAAATCTTCAGGAGAGCAAGTGCTTAATATAACTTTAAGGTGCAAAAATAAACCATTGGATCAAAATGAAAAAAAAAAAACCCCAAGGCTTTAATATCACTTTAAGCTGGTGATACAGTAGTAGACATTCAAATAAACATTTGTATGAAAATTTTTGGTACCTTCGTCGACTTGTCCAGTGTTTTTTTAAAAGTACCTAGAACTTAGAACGGATAGATCTTCCCAAATGAAGATCACATACTGTTAGAAATTAATTATTGAAAAGTTTTCTAGCCTACTCCTTCAAATTTTCTTGTCGCTATTGTCATAAGCAAACGTTGATTTGATCCCACTAAGGCTAGGTTCACACCTATGCAGGTAGCGTTTGAACAGTTTCTGCATTGCGTTTTGTGTAGCGTTTTGTGTTTTTGATGTGTTTTGCAGAGGGGAGTGGTGTTTCATTTTTTCAAATTTTGTTGTTGCTAGGCAGCTTTAAAAACGCAAAACATGCACTACATGCTTTTCTGTAGTGTTTCCATTGAAGTCTATAGAACCAAAAATGCAACTTTTTGCGTTAAAGTCCCTGACCCTTTTCAAAAACGCACCGTGTGAAAATGCGGAGATGTGAACATGTCCCATAGGAAATTGTGTTAAATGGACTGTGCTGCGTTTCTGGAAAACGCTTAGGTGTGAACCTAGGGTTATGGTTAGAAAATTGAATGAACCTTTCTTAAACCCAAATTTTTTTTAGCAAAATTCTACTAGTGTATGGCCAGCCGTAGTCTAGAATGGCTGATCCTATAGAACGATCTGCTGCCAATAAAGGCCTTAGCTCACTGTGATCATGTGCCATGTCATATTCATATGAAA
Source organism: Staurois parvus (assembly GCF_062004578.1). Taxonomy (NCBI): domain Eukaryota; kingdom Metazoa; phylum Chordata; class Amphibia; order Anura; family Ranidae; genus Staurois; species Staurois parvus. The sequence continues at coordinate 18,275,763 of NW_028317892.1, forward strand.
CATGGTTGCATTCCCTAACCCCCCACTCTCAACCTCGCTAGGTGCTTTTCTCTGGAGTGTCCTGTTTTTTTAATTTAGCATGGCTGCGTGAACAGAGCTCCAGATCCATTCATAGGGATCTGTGAATGGGAAGAATACAAGTCCCATCTGCCACCACGGCAGAGGGATGCATAGATTGTGCCAGCATAAGTCCATTGTGTACTTGCTGCACAGACCCCATACTTGGATGTAAACAATGGAGGAGCCTGTGCATTGCACACAATTCACTTATTGCAATACGGTGCAGGCTTTGTGCAAAAATATAATAAATATACATTTTTTAAATATTATGAATGTGGGTATATTTATTACACATTTTGCAAACAGTGGACTGTGGCCCCCAGGCCTGGTGCTAGACTATTTTGTGCCCTAGGCAAGACCAGTTACTTGCACAGCCCCCCTGTGCAGGAATACTTTCTTACCTCATTGCCAGCATTAGCTCAGTACGGAGATTGATTGGGGAGCTGGGAGGAAGTGATGTTGCGCGCAGCACGGCTTGAGTGGCACCTCATGGGCTGGATACCTCTTCTTCACGGATTGGCTGAAGTTTTCAGGAGATGGCTTTGTCTCCAGCTAATACCATCCAATCCTGGAGATTGGGGACAGTGACACCAGGACCCAGAAGTGACATTTTACACTTAGCTTTTGTGTCATTAACAGGAAGGGGAGATCAATGGACAGGTGTTTGCTGATCTCCCTTCCAGAGGGCACCCACCATGCAGGTCCGATGTCCACTGATGGGAGCACAGAGCCTGGGAAGCATGGCAGGGCACAAGGAGGGGAGTGTGAAAGCGATCAGGTGGCTGCAAAGCTATTGGATCATTTCCACTTGGTTTACACACATTCAATGAGATGCTTCTTATTAGTTCTTATTTACACTTGTATTTGAGGGATGGCAAAAGTGGTTCAGCCACACATTTTTAATGTCCCCAAACACAAGTGTAAAGAAGAACTAACAGGAAGCATCTCACTGTGCTTATGTGATTGTCATCATTATCATGATGATGATCACACAGTACAGGAAGTGCTGTATGTCTGTCTATATACATCGTATGGTGTATCTGTCTGTGCCTGAGAAGATGTGAGGTTGCCTGTGCACCAGGTTCCCATTACTGCTTCTGTCCTTGGTCACCTCTCTGTTGAATCATCTTCTGCTGAAGGGCTACAGGCTCGCCTTCTGCCCTCCTTAGTGGAGGAAGGGATAATCACTCCACCATTGAAAGGCTATGAGCAGCTGTGACCTGCTTCCACTGATCAGCATTGCAAAACTCAGCGCAGCTTTAGCTGCCTGCACCCGAAATTTAAAAAATAGTCTCTCTCTGCTCCTCACTTCCTGGGCCCCTCTGGTGAACTGATTGAGCCCATGGAAAATATTATTAATGTTACAGCATGTCTGGCTATACTGCCCTATCAGGGGCCCTGGCTGCGCACTAGGCAGCTGCCTAGATTGCCTAGTGGTAGAACTGGCCCTGGTGGCTCCTTTCATGTGGGGCGGATCCGCTTTGCACAGTGGGAGATCTGTCAACTGTTCCCCTGCTGATCAGAACAGGCAGATGACAGGTCTGTGTCCACTCAGTTTATTCATAGCAGACACAGCCAGCTCGGCTCTATAGACAATCGGGTGTAAACAGAATGGTTGTCTCTTTACACCTGATTGTCCTCTGATCCTCCTAGATGGAGGGGAATGAATCCCCTTCTATTTCTTGTTAGTGGATTGGATCAGATTAGAGGTAGGCAGGTGTAAATGGACAGAAGTCGGTCCATAGAGACACATGGACCACCCGATCAGGTCTGCATGAAGAACAGGCAGGAGGACCTGATCAGATCACCGTTGTGAAATGAGCCTGTGAGTTTTAAATGTATATGAAGTAGTGTAATGTATCTAAATTTCTGTGCTTGTGTGAACCTTTACATACATTTGTGAATTGAATCAGTGGCTCATTTTAGTAACGGTATATTTGTTTTAGGTGTTCTGGTCTTGTACCCTAGATTCACACCTAAGCGTTTTCCAGAAATGTGCTACAGTCCATTTAACATGATTTCCTATGGGTCACGTTCACATCTCTGCGTTTTCACCCAGTGCGTTTTTTGGAAAGGGTCAGGGACTTTTTTTAAACGCAAAAAGATGAATTTTTGGTTCTATAGACCTCAACGCAGACACTGCAAAAAAGAATGTAGTGCGTTTTATCTGCGGTTTAATCTGCCTAGCAAAAATGCGGCAAAAAAGCATGTGCAAAACTGTTCAAACGCAAACTGGTGTGCACCTAGCCTTAAAGGGACCTGTATAGATAGACATTGTGACCTTGTGTAAAGGAATCCTGTGCATACACCCATACACTGTACGCATGTTTACAACAGCACCAACATATAACCAAGTACAGCCGTGCACAGCTATGCATATCTACAGGAGGTTATACACAGCACCTGGGCCTCCCGGCTGGGGGAGAGATGCCAGAATTTACATTTCACGGGCTCAGCAGCCTGTGTGCGAGAGGCCTTGGGCTGCGTTTATACCTTTGCCCTGCAGGAACGCTCATGTTGATGCAACATGCAAATATATGCTTGTGGTGCTGTGATTGTTTTAATTCTTATTGCTACCTCAACACATGTTTCCAACGCATATCCATATTGGCACAATGCACAGTTACACCCCGGTCACACCGGGTGCGACTTGCCATGTGATTTTGCCATGCCATGTGAGTTGTAAATCGCATGGCAAGTCGCACCCTATTGTCCACACGTAAAACAGTCATATCTGTGCGATTCTGACTTGGTCGGAGCCGCAACAATTTCTAAAGTAGTGCATGCACTATTTCAGGTGCTTGGACATCTGTGTTTTGCAAGGCGCAGATGTCTTTCAACTCGCACCTCAAGTCAGAATACTATCCGACTTTGAAATTGTGCAGCTTCACTGGAAGTCGCACGATTTCAAAGTCAGATCAGTGTGACCGGGGTGTAATGCACATTTTTTTTTGTGTGTTTTAGCCTAGGTTCACACTACAGTGGTGCTGTAAATTCCATGTGATTCACACAGGAACCGCACTGCATTCCTGTGAAAATTACATGCAATTTGTGTGCGATGCGATTGGAGCCATACATTTTATATGGCTCTATTAGCACCGCACCCGCACTAAAAACGTGCAGGACCCTTTTTTGGTCCACACTAGAATCGGATTGCATTGGTAATCACACCTAAGTAATCCGATTCTGCACATCGCACCGCGTTTTCTGGACTGATGTCGGTGTGTTGTTAATTTACATACCCGCATCGGTTCGTATGAATGAGGTGCGTTTGTAATGCTGTGCGGAATTTGCACTGAAAACGCTGTGAATTCTGCACTGCATCACTGTGAACTGCCTGCTCTAACACAACCTACATAGTAATGCATCATTACCACACCGCGAACGTGTGAACCTAGACTGAATTTTCTGCAACACCTATAGCTACAGAGGTCAGAGATGGCTTGTTTTAAAGTATTGCACTACTTGCTCAGAATATGTGACTACTTTTGTGCGCATGATCTGGGTAAAGGTTTACTTTATTCACTTAGCTTAGTATATAAACTGAAAGTGTGTTCAATTGTATAGGCAGTATTGTATTTTTTTTTCTTTTTGCATGCATGATTAAGTATTTAAAGTAAACCCAGTTTTAGCTAAGTAAAAAAAAAAAATCATATCAGCCCTAATTTCTCTGGACAGGTCTGATGATGGTGTTGTCAGATATTATTGGTATTCCTGGAAGTAGAATTTTGTATGATTCTAGCACTTAAGCCCTGATTCACATATATGCGGCAGTGCGGGTCGTGTTTGGCGTGGACATGAGAGCCCATTCATTTGAATGGAATCCCATGCCACGCAGGGAAGAAGTCCCTGCATTTCTTCCGAAAACGCAGCCCGCGTGGGAACCTCGATTCCCAGTATGGTTGCGTTTTCCAGTGTGGGCGGCGTGCCATTAAAACTAATGGCACCCGCCCGCAGGTCTGCATTTCTCTGTGCGGGTGGTGCGGCTACATGGACTTTCATGCGGATCCGCAGCGGCACCACCTGCACATATGTGAACCTAGCCTAATGCAGGCCATAGATGGGGAGAAAAACTGCAGATTTTTCTTTTAAAAAACGAAAAATCGGTTGTTCAAGTGGCCGACGTTACCATCAATGGTAAAAAAAATCGGCCGATTTTCTACCCGTCTAGAGCCGGCAAAAAGTGTCCCTGCAGAGAGCTCTGCTATTTCTTTGACAGTTCTCTGACAGTTCCTTGACATTTATAGAAGTTGCAACAATGTATCTATTTGTTTCCATTTAGGATACAGATGTTTTTATTTGGAAACAAATAGATACAATGTTTCAACCGCTGTAAATGTCAAGGAACTGTCAGAGAACTGTCAGAAATAGCGGAGCTCTCTGCAGAGACACTTTTTGCTGGACTGGAATTCTTCTTATTTTCATCCTACTTCTTCTTCTTCTTCTTCTTCTTCTTCTTCTTCTTCATCCTCATCCTCTTCTTCTTCTTCATCCTCATCCTCATCCTCTTCTTCTTCTTCTTCTTCATCCTCATCCTCTTCTTCTTCTTCATCCTCATCCTCTTCTTCATCCTCATCCTCTTCTTCTTCATCCTCATCCTCTTCTTCATCCTCAACCTCTTCTTCTTCTTCTTCATCCTCATCCTCTTCTTCTTCATCATCCTCATCCTCTTCTTCTTCTGCATCCTCGTCCTATTCTTCTTCTTCATCATCATCCTCTTCTTCTTCATCATCCTCATCCTCTTCTTCTTCATCCTCATCCTCCTCTTCTTCTTCTTCTTCATCCTCATCCTCTTCTTCATCCTCATCCTCTTCTTCTTCTTCATCATCCTCATCCTCTTCTTCTTCTTCATCATCCTCATCCTCTTCTTCTTCTTCTTCTTCTTCTTCTTCATCCTCATCCTCTTCTTCTTCTTCATCCTCATCCTCTTCTTCTTCTTCATCCTCATCCTCTTCTTCTTCATCCTCTTCTTCTTCCTCTTCTTCTTCATCCTCTTCTTCATCGTCTTCCTCTTCTTCTTTTTCTTCTTTTTGTCTTCCTCTTGCAGGTCACTGCTCATGCGCAGATTTTTTATCGGTAAAAAATCGGCCGATTTGCCCACTAATTGCCGCGAAAATCGGCCGATCGGCAAAATCGGCTGATTTTTTTCCAACTTTACCGGAAAAAAAAAACGGCCAAAATACCGAAAAACGGCCGACCAAATCGCCCACTAATGATCCGAAAATCGGCCGATTTTATTTTCGGCCGAAAAATCGGCCGATTTTCGACCCATCTATGGCCTGCATATAGCCTAGTACACATAATGAGAAAATCAGACAAAAAATATTGATTGTTAGCACACAGCTTTCAAGAGCCATAAATGACAGTTCCTGTCAAAATATCCAAAGGGACAAGCACAAAATATTTTCTCGTCTGATACCAGAACTAACAGTTTTTGTTTAAGCAGTACAGTATTCGTCTGTAAAAATCAAGTGACCGAGCATGCTTGGAAACAAAAGAATACAATACAATAAATTACATTGCATTTTGTCTTGCAAGAATTTTCTAGTAAATAGAATTTTCTATTTTGTTTTTGATATGAGACTAGCATGCAAAAAAAAAAAAAAGGCGATCATTCGTCTGATATTATCATCATGTGATGTAGTGTATAGGAGGTGCATCTGCCCGCATGGATCCTAAGGTGTAACCAAGTATGTGATGTTACCAGACAGGTGAAAGTTAAAACTCTGCCTTTTGTTTGTTTTTCCTAAATGATGTGCTACAGCTGGAAGGCCTATGGTGTAATAGGATAGGACATAGCTTTCAGCTTGTTTAATGCTTCCCTTTCTTGTGTAGTTTAACTAATTGAGCGCCACAACACTGCTGCACAAGAGCCTGGCTAGCAGGTACTGCAGGCTCCACAGCTAGATAATAGTGCAAATGATATGTAAATACTACTTTGAATTACGGTTGCCACCTCATCCCTTTAAAACCAAACGCACTAACTACACAGCTTCTGAGGCTAATGTAATGTAGATAAGGCACTAAGTGAGTTTAATTACCACCTTAATCAGCCCCAGAACCTGTGTAATTAATATGTGTTCCGGTTTAAAGGTTTGAGGTGGCAACCCTACTTTTAGTAGTGCTAAACTGGTGAGCAGAGGCGCTGAATAAATTTTTTGTAACAATATAAAGTACCAAAAGAATGTAATTCTAGGTAACCTTCTGCATGTTTATGGCAACAGTTAAACTGGACTACACAAATGTTGTCTTTAACCACTTGCCTGGTTCACACCAATGCAGTTTGCTTGTGGTCCATTTTTGCAATACCTTTTGCATTTCGCTTTACATTATTACACACGCATTTTTCCTGCAGTTTTACCATGTTTTGCAGTTTTTTTCGTTAAAGGGGAAATTTTTTTTTTTGCTGGGCAGAATAAAAATGCAAAACATGGCAAAAACTCACTAAATGCATTTTCGCAGTGTCTTCATTGAACTCTGTTGTAGCAAAACGCTGCTTTTTGCATTTAAAAAAGTCCCTGACCCTTTCCAAGAATGCAGCTACTCAAAAAAGCATAGATGTGAATGTGTCCTATAGAAAACCATGTTAACTGCTTCCCATCCGCCCTAAAACATAAGTACTGCTACAGGGCGGCATGGGTGCGCAAAATCACGTATATATACGTGATGTTACATTTCTGGGTAGCGGCCGTGGCTGTCAATCACTGGGTCCGGCGCCCGGTGATTACCGAGCATCTCTGACAGGGGAGGGGGGAGAACTGTTAGTAAACAAAACAGTTCTCTCCCCTGTCAGCTCCTGCACACTGCTTTGCATGGCTGTGAAACTGGTTAAACAAAATCCAAATAAGTGTATAATAATTGGTTTGTATGAAAGCTATAGCATCTACAAATGGTGTATATATACTGGAATTTGTATTTATTTTTTTATACTAGTAATGGCAAAGATCAGCAACTTATAGTGGGACTGTGGTAGTGCAGCGGGTAATCTGACACTGGGGGGAACTGACTAACTGACACTGACATCTCCAGTGACACTGATACAGTGATAATACTATACACTGTCACTGTACTAATGACACTGTCTAGGAAGGGGTTAACCTCTAGGGGCAACAAAGGGTTAACTGCATACTTAACAAGTGTAATGTGTGCTGCTTTCACTAAAAGATAAGACTGTTTTATCTCCCTGCTTTGCAGGTATAAAAAAATCCACATCTTTGCTCTGTGTACAGAGCTCTGAGTTGGTAGTAAAAACAGGGCTCTGTACTATAATTCGCTAAGCCAATCAGTAGGTCGCAGCCATAAGTCATTGGCTAGGACCTTCTGATCGACTTGTGCTGTGCTGAATGACCGCACAGATGGGGCACGTGGCAGCATGTGGTTGCAGGAAAGAAAATTGTTCAGTCTATGGCAAAATTAAAACGCTGCAGCCAGCGGTTGCACACTGACATCATCAAGTACAATGTGGGACCAATAGTCTTGCATTGTTTGTGAGGACAGCAAGGGGTTGCTCACACCTCGGAGTGTCGGAGAGAAGAATGAGCGCTGGAGCCTGCCAAAGAGAGAAGTAAGGTAAGTATTATTCCTTGTTCCTCTACACCAGTGATCTGCAAACTGTAGCCCTTTGCTTGCTTTAATTCGGCCCTTAGGGCACTATTTCATCTACTGATACCAAAAATGGGGCATAATCCCTCCCCTCCATCAACCTCCGATGAAGACAATTCCACACAATTCCTCACAATGACACTAACAATTGGGCCCAGTGACACCAATGATGGGGCACAATTCCTCTCAATGGCACCAACAATTGGGCCCAGTGATACCAATATTGGGGCACAATTCCTCCCAATGACACCAACAGGTGGGCCCAATGATACCAATATTGGGGCACAATTCTTAACAATGACACCAACAATTGGGCCCAATGAATCCAATATTGGGGCACAATTCCTTCCAATGACACCAACAATTGGGCCCAATGATACTAATGATGGCGCAATTCCTCCCAATGACACCAACAGGTGGGCCCAATGATACCAATATTGGGGCGCAATTCTTCCCAATGACACCAACAATTGGGCCCAATGAATCCAATATTGGGGCACAATTCCTTCCAATGACACCAACAATTGGGCCCAATGATACTAATGATGGCGCAATTCCTCCCTCTGACACCAAAGAGGAAACATAGTTTTTCCTAGTGATGTTGGGACCTTTTCTACTCCCAATACCCACAGTCCAGCCCCACAAAAGTCTGTTGTTTAGAAAGTTTGCAGACCCTTGCTCTACGCCTTAGACGTAACAAGCATTTAACCCTTACAGTATGGGGCAACCTACGTCTGGGACAGATTTTTTTCTATCCTTTTGAGAAAACCTTCAGAAACCTATTTGATCTCCAGTTTTCTGTAGGCTCCATGTACATTGGACTTTTTGATAACTCTGGTAACATTAGCTGTGTAAAGTCACGTTAAAAACGTGAGGTCTTTCTGCTTTTTTTTTAGCGTTTTTGCATTTGCGGTTTGCGGTGATTAGCAACTTTTTCCCTGCATTTTTTTAGCGTTTTTTTTTTTTTTACCAAAAAAAGAAATTATTTTTTGGTCAAAAAAAGTCCAAAAATGCCGGTTTGTGGTGTTTTACAGCGTTTTTCAACGTTAGAGCGTTTTTATAGGTAAAAAACTCCTCTAGAAACGCACTAGTCCTGGGTTTTTTTTCCAGCCAAAAAACGTTAATTACAGTCTGTGTGCATGGATACATAGAATAACACGCTGGGGGATTTACTGGTTGTAGAAAAAAAAAGTCAAAAGCCAAAAAGAGCAGCTGTAAAAACGTCAAGTGTGCATGAGGACTTAAGACAGATCGCATCCAAAGTGCCAACAGGCCTGCCTCCTACTGATAAAAATGAGTAGATATATTGAGCGTCCTCTGAGGATTGTGCAACACTTTGACAGAATGTAGAACACCAGCATTACTAAAAAGCTTTTTTGCCCCATGTTCTGTTTATCTCTTCAGATAATACAGGGATAACCCATCTTTCCAGATAGGGCAGGTCAAAGATTTTTATCCTTGTTTTTTTAGTGTACAATATAGAACACATACAGTGTGTTGCATAGAAGATGTGTATATATAGGGGAAGTTTGTCCCTTTTAAGGATTAAGTGTTTTCTTTGTATGTGTTTTTTTAAGTGGTTCTAAAGGCTTTTTTTAACCTTAATGAATTTTATGGAGAATTAGTAGTACACTGGTCTTCCCAGTCAATGGCTGTGCGGGGGTTGGGGGGTGCATGTCAGCACAAGTCTGACCATTGGAGGATAGGCAGGTTGTTCTCTCAGCACAGCCAAAAAACTGACCACGAAGGGATGGATTAGCTTTCATGCCTAGTGTGGTCACTTTGAGATAGCAGAGGGACTGACAGGAACATCAGGAATGTCACACGAAGGAGGATACAAAGAGAGCAGGATACCTTTTAACACAAGTACACAGTACAAAATGCACAAATCAAGAATATGGAATGTTGGGGTAACATAGATTTTAATAATCTGGTATTCAGGCTTAGAGGGTGAAGTCCTCTGGATGCCTCCTACTTTAGCAAACTTCTGTCTTGCTTTAAATCCAAAAGTGGAAGCTCTGCTTTTCTGTCCCCCCTCCGCTGCCACATTTGGCACCTTTTGAGGGGGAGCAGGTACCTGCTTTTAACGGGTACCCGCTTCCACTTCCAGCTCCGTTCGCCATGGATCGTCGTGGGACTGGGACCGGAGCCAGGTAAGGTACAGCAGCCCCCTGCCCACCCTTGTACTTCGTGTCAATTCCTCTAGGAAAATACGCCCCTGCTGGCGGGCCGGATAAATGGCCTCGGCGGGTCGCATGTGGCCTGCGGGCCGTAGTTTGAGGACCCCTGACCTAAATTGACAGGCGGGGCAAGAAGAGCATTAATCATTGAATCAACCAAGAGGCCCATGGTAAGTCTGGAGAAGCTGCAGAAATCCACAGCTCAGGTGGGAGAATCTGTACACAGGACAACTATTAGTCGTGCACTCAACAAATCTTGCCTTTTTGGAAGAGTGGCAAGAAGAGAGCCATTGTTGAAAGAAAGCTATAAGAAGTCCCGTTTGCTGTTTGTGAGAAGCCATGTGGGGGACACAACAAACATGTGGAAGAAAGTGCTCTGGTCAGATTAGACCAAAATTTTACTTTTTGGGCCAAAACCAAAATGCTATGTGTGGCGGAAAACGAATACTGCACATAACCCTGAACACACCATCCCCACCGTGAAACGTGGTGGCAGCATCATGTTGTGGGGTTTCTTTTCTTCAGCAGAGACAGGGAAGCTGGTCAGAATTGATGGGAAGATGGATGGAGCCAAATACAGGGCAATCTTAGAAGAAAATCTGTAAAAGTCTGCAAAAGACTTAAGACTGGGGTGGAGGTTCACCTTCCAGCAGGACAACGTCCCTAAACATACAGCCAGAGCTACAATGGAATGGTGTAGATCAAAGCATATTCATATGTTATGCCCAGTCAAAGTCCAGACCTAAATCCAATTGAGAATCTGTGGTTAGATTTGAAAATTGCTGTTCTGCAGACGCTCTCCATCCAATCTGACAGAGCTTGAGCTATTTTGCAAAGAAGAATGGGCAAAAATTTTACTCTCTAGATGTGCAAAGCTGGTAGAGACATCCCCAAAAAGACTTGCAGCTGTAATTGCAGTGAAAGATGGTTCTACAAAGTATTGACTCAGGGGGGCTGAATACAAATGCACACCACACTTTTCAGATATATATATTCGTAAAAAAATTTTGAAAACCATTTATCATTTTCTTTCCACTTTGGTCTATCACATAAAATCCCAATAAAATGCATTTTTACGTTTTTGGTTGTAACATGACAAAATGTGGAAAATTCCAAGGGGTATGAGTACTTTTTCAAGGCATAATATCTCCATTGATCCTCTATAGAGGAAAGACACCCAAAGACAGGAAGTGTGTTACTGGCCAGATCACCAGGTGAAAACAAAGGAAAAAAATAGATGCAGCTAACACATTTAGGATTGGTAAGGTGCAATATATAAAATGCTTTAGGATTTTATACCGCTTTAATAAAAGGTCCAATTGAATATTTTATGTAACCCAATCTGTTTTATGAAGTAGAATTTTGCTCAAAATAGCTTTTAAGCTGAATAGTATATGTTTGTCCTTGTATGTTTTGGCCTTGGTTATTCTGACCTTGATGAAATATTTAGACATTAAAACACAGATGAAAAAAAAAATATCCTAAGAGATTTAAGTAAAATGTACGATCAATACTCATGCATGTCAGAATACATAATCGGTGGAAACTGAGGCAGATCAAACAGACCACTTAGTCATTAATGGTTACTGTACATGAAAGTTGGTGTTATGTGCTCACAAGCCTTATGATGTTTATATTTTTATAATTGTATTACATTTGCAGAAATACTGCCGCTTCTCAGACAGTTTATATTATCATTTGTCTGTTCTGAAGAAATTGTTTGGCATGTCTGTTCTTAAAGTGGTTGTAAATTGTTTGGGATGTCTGTTCTTAAAGTGGTTGTAAAGGCTTACCTGAGCCTTATCTCAATCCAGCGATGTGCACCAGAGCAGTGACACTTCAGGGCCTCTCCCTCCTTTTTGGCTGAGACAGAAGTGGGAGCCATTGGCTCCCACTGCTGTCAATTACATCTAGTGAGCCAAGGAGGAGAGTGTGTGGGGGGGCAGGGCTGTGCCGTGCTCTGTGTCTTAATAGACATACAGAGCAGCGATTAGGGAGTGAGTCTGCTTGGGTGCCCCCATAGCAAGCTGCCTGCTATGGGGGCACTCAGCAGAAGGGAGGGGCCAGGAGCACCAGAGGAGGATCAGGCCTGTTCTGTGCAAAACTACTGCACAGAGCAGGTAAGCATAACGTATTTGTTATTTTAAAAAAAAATCAGCCTTTAATACAACTTTTAAGGTGCAAAAATAAAACATGTTGCGCAATAAAGAAAAGTGCTCAAATTCATAAAATCAATATCAAAATAAATATATATAAAAAAAATCAAATTGACAAACCAAAAATATGTTTCACATATAATTAATATTTAAAAAGTCCACTGAATGTGAATGTAGCTTTAACGCCAAAAACGCCCAAAACATTTTATAAGAACAGTGCCAAGATAGATCCAGAACCTTTACCAATGGTGGCAAAATGTAGGCTTACCAGACAAGTATGACCCACTAATTAAAGAGAAGTAATAAATGGCAAGACAGATGTTATTTGGCATTTATTTCGTCTCTGTATTGTATTCACCTGGTTTGACTTAGGTCACCACTAGAGATGAGCGAAGAAATGAAAAATTCGATTCGACTGATTCGGCGAATTCGTGGACAATATTCGATTCGAGTCGAATAAATTCGCTGTGAATTTAACTTAAAAAAGGGTGTTTCTAGGCTTCAGAGAGACTTAATATTAGTGCAGAACACTGTACCTTTAATTTAAATGCCCTTGGAGTCTGCTGGGGAAGAGAAATAATACTGTCTGTCAGTATGACATGCAGATGAGTGCCGTCGATCTTAGAATCACTGCACACTTCACTCCTTTGGCCAGTCACGGGGCCAAAACCAGTGTTTGGAGCCACAGTGTGGCGGTGGAGGCAGCAGCAATGGGAGGCCATACAGCAACCTATGACAAAATGGAAACCAGCAGGAGCGTGAGGAGACCTGAAAGTGGCACATGGCAGAGTGGGAGCAATGGGAGGCGGTACAGGGACCCAGGTCACACTGTGGGCCCAGCAGCAGCGTGACCAGGCGGTACGGGGGCCCATGGCCGATATGGGGCTTGGTGGCACCTATGGAAGGCCTGTAATCTGCCAGCAACCTATGACAAAATGGACAACCGCAGGAGTGTGAGGAGATTTCAAAGTGGCACATGGCAGAGTGGAAGCAATGGGAGGCCGTACAGGGACCCAGGTCACACTGTGGGACCAGCATCAGCGTGAACAGGCGGTACGGGGGCCCATGGCCGATTTGACCTCATTCATCCCATAGTCCTGCCGACTCACGAATAGCGTGGCCTCCTCAAAGGGCCTGAGCAAGCGCAGGTGTCACACATGAGCTGACAATGGCTGACATCTAAGTTACACAGGGAGTACCTTTATCCGCTTTTAACATCAGGAAATCTGTGATGGCCTTTAGCTGTTCGTAAAGGCGGTCTAACATATGTAGGGTTGAATTACACCTTGTTGCAACGTCACAGCATGAGGAGTCGGTACGGGGGCCCATGGCAGATTACATGTCTGGCAGCAGCAATGGGAGGCCCGTAATCTGCCAGCACCCTATGTCAAAAAATTTAACACACCAGCAGTGTGAAGAGACCTGAAAGTGGCACATGGCAGCAGAGTGTGGCGATGGAGACAGCAGCAATGGGAGGCCGTACAGGGACCCATGAGAGACTCTGGACTTGGCAGCAGCATGAGGAGGCGGTATATAGGGGCCCATGGCAGATTAGGGGCCTGGCAGCAGCTATGTGAGGCCCGTAATCTGCCTGCACCCTATGTCAAAAAATTAAACACACCAGCAGTGTGAAGAGACCTGAAAGTGGCACATGGCAGCAGAGTGTGGCGATGGAGACAGCAGCAATGGGAGGCCGTACAGGGACCCATGAGAGACTCTAGACTTGGCAGCAGCATGAGGAGGCGGTATATAGGGGCCCATGGCAGATTAGGGGCCTGGCAGCAGCTATGTGAGGCCCGTAATCTGCCTGCACCCTATGTCAAAAAATTTAACACACCAGCAGTGTGAAGAGACCTGAAAGTGGCACATGGCAGCAGAGTGTGGCGATGGAGACAGCAGCAATGGGAGGCCGTACAGGGACCCATGAGAGACTCTGGACTTGGCAGCAGCATGAGGAGGCGGTATATAGGGGCCCATGGCAGATTAGGGGCCTGGCAGCAGCTATGTGAGGCCCGTAATCTGCCTGCACCCTATGTCAAAAAATTAAACACACCAGCAGTGTGAAGAGACCTGAAAGTGGCACATGGCAGAGTGTGGCGATGGAGACAGCAGCAATGGGAGGCCGTACAGGGACCCATGACAGACTCTAGACTTGGCAGCAGCATGAGGAGGCGGTATATAGGGGCCCATGGCAGATTAGGGGCCTGGCAGCAGCTATGTGAGGCCCGTAATCTGCCTGCACCCTATGTCAAAAAATGAAACACACCAGCAGTGTGAAGAGACCTGAAAGTGGCACATGGCAGAGTGTGGCGATGGAGACAGCAGCAATGGGAGGCCGTACAGGGACCCATGAGAGACTCTAGACTTGGCAGCAGCATGAGGAGGCGGTATATAGGGGCCCATGGCAGATTAGGGGCCTGGCAGCAGCTATGTGAGGCCCGTAATCTGCCTGCACCCTATGTCAAAAAATTTAACACACCAGCAGTGTGAAGAGACCTGAAAGTGGCACATGGCAGCAGAGTGTGGCGATGGAGACAGCAGCAATGGGAGGCCGTACAGGGACCCATGACAGACTCTGGACTTGGCAGCAGCATGAGGAGGCGGTATATAGGGGCCCATGGCAGATTAGGGGCCTGGCAGCAGCTATGTGAGGCCCGTAATCTGCCTGCACCCTATGTCAACAAATTTAACACACCAGCAGTGTGAAGAGACCTGAAAGTGGCACATGGCAGCAGAGTGTGGCGATGGAGACAGCAGCAATGGGAGGCCGTACAGGGACCCATGACAGACTCTAGACTTGGCAGCAGCATGAGGAGGCGGTATATAGGGGCCCATGGCAGATTAGGGGCCTGGCAGCAGCTATGTGAGGCCCGTAATCTGCCTGCACCCTATGTCAAAAAATTAAACACACCAGCAGTGTGAAGAGACCTGAAAGTGGCACATGGCAGCAGAGTGTGGCGATGGAGACAGCAGCAATGGGAGGCCGTACAGGGACCCATGAGAGACTCTGGACTTGGCAGCAGCATGAGGAGGCGGTATATAGGGGCCCATGGCAGATTAGGGGCCTGGCAGCAGCTATGTGAGGCCCGTAATCTGCCTGCACCCTATGTCAAAAAATTTAACACACCAGCAGTGTGAAGAGACCTGAAAGTGGCACATGGCAGCAGAGTGTGGCGATGGAGACAGCAGCAATGGGAGGCCGTACAGGGACCCATGAGAGACTCTGGACTTGGCAGCAGCATGAGGAGGCGGTATATAGGGGCCCATGGCAGATTAGGGGCCTGGCAGCAGCTATGTGAGGCCCGTAATCTGCCTGCACCCTATGTCAAAAAATTTAACACACCAGCAGTGTGAAGAGACCTGAAAGTGGCACATGGCAGCAGAGTGTGGCGATGGAGACAGCAGCAATGGGAGGCCGTACAGGGACCCATGACAGACTCTAGACTTGGCAGCAGCATGAGGAGGCGGTATATAGGGGCCCATGGCAGATTAGGGGCCTGGCAGCAGCTATGTGAGGCCCGTAATCTGCCTGCACCCTATGTCAAAAAATTAAACACACCAGCAGTGTGAAGAGACCTGAAAGTGGCACATGGCAGAGTGTGGCGATGGAGACAGCAGCAATGGGAGGCCGTACAGGGACCCATGACAGACTCTAGACTTGGCAGCAGCATGAGGAGGCGGTATATAGGGGCCCATGGCAGATTAGGGGCCTGGCAGCAGCTATGTGAGGCCCGTAATCTGCCTGCACCCTATGTCAAAAAATGAAACACACCAGCAGTGTGAAGAGACCTGAAAGTGGCACATGGCAGAGTGTGGCGATGGAGACAGCAGCAATGGGAGGCCGTACAGGGACCCATGAGAGACTCTAGACTTGGCAGCAGCATGAGGAGGCGGTATATAGGGGCCCATGGCAGATTAGGGGCCTGGCAGCAGCTATGTGAGGCCCGTAATCTGCCTGCACCCTATGTCAAAAAATTTAACACACCAGCAGTGTGAAGAGACCTGAAAGTGGCACATGGCAGCAGAGTGTGGCGATGGAGACAGCAGCAATGGGAGGCCGTACAGGGACCCATGAGAGACTCTGGACTTGGCAGCAGCATGAGGAGGCGGTATATAGGGGCCCATGGCAGATTAGGGGCCTGGCAGCAGCTATGTGAGGCCCGTAATCTGCCTGCACCCTATGTCAAAAAATTAAACACACCAGCAGTGTGAAGAGACCTGAAAGTGGCACATGGCAGAGTGTGGCGATGGAGACAGCAGCAATGGGAGGCCGTACAGGGACCCATGACAGACTCTAGACTTGGCAGCAGCATGAGGAGGCGGTATATAGGGGCCCATGGCAGTTTAGGGGCCTGGCAGCAGCTATGTGAGGCCCGTAATCTGCCTGCACCCTATGTCAAAAAATTAAACACACCAGCAGTGTGAAGAGACCTGAAAGTGGCACATGGCAGAGTGTGGCGATGGAGACAGCAGCAATGGGAGGCCGTACAGGGACCCATGAGAGACTCTAGACTTGGCAGCAGCATGAGGAGGCGGTATATAGGGGCCCATGGCAGATTAGGGGCCTGGCAGCAGCTATGTGAGGCCCGTAATCTGCCTGCACCCTATGTCAAAAAATTTAACACACCAGCAGTGTGAAGAGACCTGAAAGTGGCACATGGCAGCAGAGTGTGGCGATGGAGACAGCAGCAATGGGAGGCCGTACAGGGACCCATGACAGACTCTGGACTTGGCAGCAGCATGAGGAGGCGGTATATAGGGGCCCATGGCAGATTAGGGGCCTGGCAGCAGCTATGTGAGGCCCGTAATCTGCCTGCACCCTATGTCAACAAATTTAACACACCAGCAGTGTGAAGAGACCTGAAAGTGGCACATGGCAGCAGAGTGTGGCGATGGAGACAGCAGCAATGGGAGGCCGTACAGGGACCCATGACAGACTCTGGACTTGGCAGCAGCATGAGGAGGCGGTATATAGGGGCCCATGGCAGATTAGGGGCCTGGCAGCAGCTATGTGAGGCCCGTAATCTGCCTGCACCCTATGTCAAAAAATTTAACACACCAGCAGTGTGAAGAGACCTGAAAGTGGCACATGGCAGCAGAGTGTGGCGATGGAGACAGCAGCAATGGGAGGCCGTACAGGGACCCATGACAGACTCTGGACTTGGCAGCAGCATGAGGAGGCGGTATATAGGGGCCCATGGCAGATTAGGGGCCTGGCAGCAGCTATGTGAGGCCCGTAATCTGCCTGCACCCTATGTCAAAAAATTTAACACACCAGCAGTGTGAAGAGACCTGAAAGTGGCACATGGCAGCAGAGTGTGGCGATGGAGACAGCAGCAATGGGAGGCCGTACAGGGACCCATGAGAGACTCTGGACTTGGCAGCAGCATGAGGAGGCGGTATATAGGGGCCCATGGCAGATTAGGGGCCTGGCAGCAGCTATGTGAGGCCCGTAATCTGCCTGCACCCTATGTCAAAAAATTTAACACACCAGCAGTGTGAAGAGACCTGAAAGTGGCACATGGCAGCAGAGTGTGGCGATGGAGACAGCAGCAATGGGAGGCCGTACAGGGACCCATGACAGACTCTAGACTTGGCAGCAGCATGAGGAGGCGGTATATAGGGGCCCATGGCAGATTAGGGGCCTGGCAGCAGCTATGTGAGGCCCGTAATCTGCCTGCACCCTATGTCAAAAAATTAAACACACCAGCAGTGTGAAGAGACCTGAAAGTGGCACATGGCAGAGTGTGGCGATGGAGACAGCAGCAATGGGAGGCCGTACAGGGACCCATGACAGACTCTAGACTTGGCAGCAGCATGAGGAGGCGGTATATAGGGGCCCATGGCAGATTAGGGGCCTGGCAGCAGCTATGTGA
The DNA here is from genome assembly GCF_062004578.1 of Staurois parvus. Taxonomy (NCBI): domain Eukaryota; kingdom Metazoa; phylum Chordata; class Amphibia; order Anura; family Ranidae; genus Staurois; species Staurois parvus. The sequence continues at coordinate 18,293,637 of NW_028317892.1, forward strand.
GGCCCGTAATCTGCCTGCACCCTATGTCAAAAAATTAAACACACCAGCAGTGTGAAGAGACCTGAAAGTGGCACATGGCAGCAGAGTGTGGCGATGGAGACAGCAGCAATGGGAGGCCGTACAGGGACCCATGAGAGACTCTGGACTTGGCAGCAGCATGAGGAGGCGGTATATAGGGGCCCATGGCAGATTAGGGGCCTGGCAGCAGCTATGTGAGGCCCGTAATCTGCCTGCACCCTATGTCAAAAAATTTAACACACCAGCAGTGTGAAGAGACCTGAAAGTGGCACATGGCAGCAGAGTGTGGCGATGGAGACAGCAGCAATGGGAGGCCGTACAGGGACCCATGAGAGACTCTGGACTTGGCAGCAGCATGAGGAGGCGGTATATAGGGGCCCATGGCAGATTAGGGGCCTGGCAGCAGCTATGTGAGGCCCGTAATCTGCCTGCACCCTATGTCAAAAAATTTAACACACCAGCAGTGTGAAGAGACCTGAAAGTGGCACATGGCAGCAGAGTGTGGCGATGGAGACAGCAGCAATGGGAGGCCGTACAGGGACCCATGACAGACTCTAGACTTGGCAGCAGCATGAGGAGGCGGTATATAGGGGCCCATGGCAGATTAGGGGCCTGGCAGCAGCTATGTGAGGCCCGTAATCTGCCTGCACCCTATGTCAAAAAATTAAACACACCAGCAGTGTGAAGAGACCTGAAAGTGGCACATGGCAGAGTGTGGCGATGGAGACAGCAGCAATGGGAGGCCGTACAGGGACCCATGACAGACTCTAGACTTGGCAGCAGCATGAGGAGGCGGTATATAGGGGCCCATGGCAGATTAGGGGCCTGGCAGCAGCTATGTGAGGCCCGTAATCTGCCTGCACCCTATGTCAAAAAATTAAACACACCAGCAGTGTGAAGAGACCTGAAAGTGGCACATGGCAGCAGAGTGTGGCGATGGAGACAGCAGCAATGGGAGGCCGTACAGGGACCCATGAGAGACTCTGGACTTGGCAGCAGCATGAGGAGGCGGTATATAGGGGCCCATGGCAGATTAGGGGCCTGGCAGCAGCTATAGGAGGCCCATAATCTGCCAGCACCCTATGTCAAAAAATTCAACACACCAGCAGTGTGAGGAGACCTGAAAGTGGCACATGGCATGAGACACTGTGGACCTGGCAGCAGCATGAGGAGGCGGTATATAGGGGCCCATGGCAGATTAGGGGCCTGGCAGCAGCTATGGGAGGCCCATAATCTGCCAGCACCCTATGTCAAAAAATTCTACACACCAGCAGTGTGTGAGGAGACCTGAAAGTGGCACATGGCAGAGTGTGGCGATGGAGACAGCAGCAATGGGAGGCCGTACAGGGACCCATGAGAGACTCTGGACCTGGCAGCAGCATGAGGAAGCGGTATATAGGGGCCTATGGCAGATTAGGGGCCTGGCAGCAGCTATAGGAGGCCCATAATCTGCCAGCACCCTATGTCAAAAAATTCAACACACCAGCAGTGTGTGAGGAGACCTCAAAGTGGCACATGTTTGAGGCATGATTCATGGCGGATTTAGTCAGTTGTGTCAGGAACTGGTGGTTTGAAATCCAGACTAATCCACGCCTGATTCATTTTCACAAACGTGAGTCTCTCCACACTTTGGGTGGACAGTCGTGTCCTCCGCGGAGTTACAATACCTCCTGCCGCACTAAACACGCGCTCCGATGCCACGCTACTGGCCGGGCATGACAGCCTTTCAAGGGCAAATTCAGCTAGTTGGGGCCAAAGGTCAAGTTTCGTTGCCCAGTAGTCAAGGGGATTGTCTACCTCGGTTGGCAGGGTGCTGTCCAAGTAGGCCCAAGCCTGTTGTTTGAGCTCCTGCTCCAGGTCCACCTGATGCTGCTGCTGCTGCTGCGGCTGGTTAATAGTTTCCTCACTGCGCTGGTGAAGAAAGCTACTCATCATCGACTGCAGACTGAGGCAGCCACTGCTGGTGGAGCTGCCACTGCTCCTACCACCCCACCCCTCCCCTGCTGCCATGCCAGCGGAACGCGAGCGCACAGGGCCCACAGTGTCTGAGGATGGACGTTGGCGCACAAAGGCAGAGACCAACTGACTACATAGGTGGTTTTTATAGTACGTAATTTTGGCCTCCCTCTCAGCAGGTGTGAAAAAGGCCACCATTTTGGACCGGTAGCGAGGGTCCAACAAGGTGGACAGCCAAAAGTCATCCCTCTGTCTGATGGTTATTATTCGGCTGTCGCTACGCAAGCAACCGAGCATGCTATGGGCCATTTGTGCCAAGGAATGCGAGGGACTCCCTGCCTCCATCTCCACAGCATACTGCCACGGTGCGTCTGGGTCCTCTGTCTCCTCCTCCTCCTCCTCTACCAGATGCTCCTGCTCCTCCACTCCTGTCCGCTGAGTGGAAAAACCACCCATTTCACTCAATAATTCCTGAGCACAATGTCCTCCTCTACCTCCTCCTCTTCTTCCTGTCCTGCCCCCACAGGGGTCATGTGGCGTTGAGATCTGTGCGCCACGTCTACCGCACCCTGACCAGCCATTGTTAACAGCATTTGTTCCAGGACGTGCAACAGAGGAATGACGTCGTTCATCCCATAGTCCTGCCGACTCACGAATAGCGTGGCCTCCTCAAAGGGCCTGAGCAAGCGGCAGGTGTCACGCATGAGCTGCCAATGGCTGACATCTAAGTTACACAGGGGAGTACCTTTATCCGCTTGTAACATCAGGAAATCGGTGATGGCCTTTCGCTGCTCGTAAAGGCGGTCTAACATGTGTAGGGTTGAATTCCACCTTGTTGCAACGTCGCAGATCAGGCGATGCTGTGGAATTCCGTTCTGCCGCTGCAGCTCAATGAGGGTGTTCTTTGCGGTGTAGGAATGGCTGAAATGCATGCACAGTTTACGTGACATTTTAAGGATGTCTTGCAGTGGGATGGTGGATTTTAGGAACCGCTTGACAACCAGATTGAACACGTGAGCCATGCATGGCGCATGGCACAACCTTCCTTGACGCAGAGCAGACACCATGTTCTTTCCGTTGTCAGTCAACATGGTTCCGATTTTTAGTTTGCGCGGAGACAGCCATCTGTCGATTTCTCTGTTCATTACACTCAGCAGTTCCTCCCCTGTGTGACTACGTTCGCCAAGGCATACCAGGTGCAGCACAGCGTGACACCGTTGCGCCCTGCACATGTGATATGCCGGTCGGGTAATGGGACTTGGCACGGGGGTGGCGGCTGAGGACACGGCGGAAAAAGAGGTGGTAGAGGCGGACATGCTTGCTGGACCAAGGACGTGCAAACGTGGAGGCAAAAGCGTCGTGACCTGTCCAAGTTGCTGGTGCGGCTGTGCCGGCACCACGTTCACCCAGTGGGCCGTAAATGACATGTACTGTCCCTGACCGTAGTTACAGCTCCACACGTCGGCGCTGCCGTGCACTTTGGCAGAGACCGACATGCTCAAAGACTGGCCCACCATCTCTTCTACATGTGAATGCAGGGCTGGCACTGCCTTTTGGGCAAAGAAATGACGGCTTGGCACTCTCCACCGCGGCGCGGCACAAGCCATCATTTCTCGGAAAGGTGCTGAGTCCACCAGTTGGAAAGGGAGGGACTGCAGCACCAGCAACTTGGACAGGAGGACGTTCAGCTTTTGCACCGTCGGGTGCGTGCTCGCAAACTGTTGTCTCTTGGATACGGATTCCAAGAAAGACTGTTGACGGAATCCGAGAAGAGGAGTAGCAGGAGAAGGAGCATCTGAACGAGCGGAAGATGCCAATGAGCGACAACTCCCCTCAGCAGAGGTGTTGGAGCCTTGACTGGCTGATAGAGGGCGATTGACGACGTCGGGTGACGGAGCAAGTAACGGAGCGGGTGATGGAGCGGGGGCTGGGGCAGGCAGAACCGCCGTATGTTTATCACGGTTTTCCCAGGCCACCGAATGGTGACGCTGCATATGCTGACGCAACGCTGTAGTCCCAACATGGGCCCCCTGGCCACGCTTGCATTTCTGGCCACATAGTCGACATACGGCTACGTTTACTTCCTCGGGCGGCTTGAGGAAAAATTGCCACACCACCGAGTAGGAAACTTTGCCCCCGCTACTCTTCACTGGCTGACTGCTACTTCCTCCGTGCGCACCGGCACCACTACTGGCCGTGGTGGTAGGCTGCAGTGGAGCTGGTGCTCTACTCTGTGGACGTTTGGCTCCACTGACACTGATGCGACCCTGCTGCTGTCTCCTGGGCAACCCACCGACTGTTTTGCTCGCTGCCAAGCTGCCACCCTCTTCTCCTGATGATGCGGAAGAAATTGCCTGATGACGACGAGGCTGCCAAGTGCGATCAACCTCCTCATCATCAAGTAGGGTCTCCGCCTCACTACTAGCCCCCTCGGCTGCGTCTGGGTCAGGAGACAGACCTGTCTCTAGACCGGCTACCGAGCCACTCTCCTCGCCAGTACTTGTTCGCTTGGCTGCTGAAAAGGCCGATGTCTCCCCCCGTTCCTGACCGCCCTCTGTTAGCTCTTCCTCACTGTACAGTGGGGCTGAGCCCACAGCATGCGATACTTCGCTTGGTGAGGGAACAGCAAAGGACAGGGGCAGGTAGAGGACACGTGATTTCAGTGGGCTTGGTCCCGGGCCATGCCAACTAACGGTTGTGTCTGACGTACCCACCGACCGTTGGCTGTAGGTGTCAGAGGTGACCTGGGAAGAGGAAGACGACCGAGCCAACCAATCAATGACGGCAGGGTTGTCGGTGGAGACACGACCGCTGGATGACACCGGGAGCACTGGCCTCTGGCTGCGAATACTGCTGCCTCGACCCCTTCCTCTGCTGCCACGTCTGCTCGCTCCTAAAACATTGCCTCCTCTGCCACTCCTCTGCATGTTGTCTGACATACTATTTAATTCAACGATTAGGTGTCCCTGAGTAACAATTCTCTGGCACTCAGTAACAATTCTGTCTGTCCCTGAGTATGAATTCTGTGGCCCTGAGTAACAATTCTGTGTCTGTGCGAGTAACAATTCTGTGTCTGTGCGAGTAACAATTCTGTGTCTGTGCAAGTAACAATTTTGTGTCTGTGCGAGTAACAATTCTCTGGCACTCAGTAACAATTCTGTCTGTCCCTGAGTAACAATTCTCTGGCACTCAGTAACAATTCTGTCTGTCCCTGAGTAACAATTCTCTGGCACTCAGTAACAATTCTGTCTGTCCCTGAGTATGAATTCTGTGGCCCTGAGTAACAATTCTGTGTCTGTGCGAGTAACAATTCTGTGTCTGTGCAAGTAACAATTTTGTGTCTGTGCGAGTAACAATTCTCTGGCACTCAGTAACAATTCTGTCTGTCCCTGAGTAACAATTCTCTGGCACTCAGTAACAATTCTGTCTGTCCCTGAGTATGAATTCTGTGGCCCTGAGTAACAATTCTGTGTCTGTGCGAGTAACAATTCTGTGTCTGTGCAAGTAACAATTTTGTGTCTGTGCGAGTAACAATTCTCTGGCACTCAGTAACAATTCTGTCTGTCCCTGAGTAACAATTCTCTGGCACTCAGTAACAATTCTGTCTGTCCCTGAGTAACAATTCTCTGGCACTCAGTAACAATTCTGTCTGTCCCTGAGTAACAATTCTCTGGCACTCAGTAACAATTCTGTCTGTCCCTGAGTAACAATTCTCTGGCACTCAGTAACAATTCTGTCTGTCCCTGAGTAACAATTCTCTGGCACTCAGTAACAATTCTGTGTCTGTGCGAGTAACAATTCTGTGTCTGTGCAAGTAACAATTTTGTGTCTGTGCGAGTAACAATTCTCTGGCACTCAGTAACAATTCTGTCTGTCCCTGAGTAACAATTCTCTGGCACTCAGTAACAATTCTGTCTGTCCCTGAGTAACAATTCTCTGGCACTCAGTAACAATTCTGTCTGTCCCTGAGTATGAATTCTGTGGCCCTGAGTAACAATTCTGTGTCTGTGCGAGTAACAATTCTGTGTCTGTGCAAGTAACAATTTTGTGTCTGTGAGAGTAACAATTCTCTGGCACTCAGTAACAATTCTGTCTGTCCCTGAGTAACAATTCTCTGGCACTCAGTAACAATTCTGTCTGTCCCTGAGTAACAATTCTCTGGCACTCAGTAACAATTCTGTCTGTCCCTGAGTAACAATTCTCTGGCACTCAGTAACAATTCTGTCTGTCCCTGAGTAACAATTCTCTGGCACTCAGTAACAATTCTGTCTGTCCCTGAGTATGAATTCTGTGGCCCTGAGTAACAATTCTGTGTCTGTGCGAGTAACAATTCTGTGTCTGTGCAAGTAACAATTTTGTGTCTGTGCGAGTAACAATTCTCTGGCACTCAGTAACAATTCTGTCTGTCCCTGAGTAACAATTCTCTGGCACTCAGTAACAATTCTGTCTGTCCCTGAGTAACAATTCTCTGGCACTCAGTAACAATTCTGTCTGTCCCTGAGTATGAATTCTGTGGCCCTGAGTAACAATTCTGTGTCTGTGCGAGTAACAATTCTGTGTCTGTGCAAGTAACAATTTTGTGTCTGTGCGAGTAACAATTCTCTGGCACTCAGTAACATTTCTGTCTGTCCCTGAGTAACAATTCTCTGGCACTCAGTAACAATTCTGTCTGTCCCTAAGTAACAATTCTCTGGCACTCAGTAACAATTCTGTCTGTCCCTGAGTATGAATTCTGTGGCCCTGAGTAACAATTCTGTGTCTGTGCGAGTAACAATTCTGTGTCTGTGCAAGTAACAATTTTGTGTCTGTGCGAGTAACAATTCTCTGGCACTCAGTAACAATTCTGTCTGTCCCTGAGTAACAATTCTCTGGCACTCAGTAACAATTCTGTCTGTCCCTGAGTAACAATTCTCTGGCACTCAGTAACAATTCTGTCTATCCCTGAGTATGAATTCTGTGTCTGTGCGAGTAACAATTCTGTGTCTGTGCGAGTAACAATTCTGTGTCTGTGCAAGTAACAATTTTGTGTCTGTGCGAGTAACAATTCTCTGGCACTCAGTAACAATTCTGTCTGTCCCTGAGTAACAATTCTCTGGCACTCAGTAACAATTCTGTCTGTCCCTGAGTAACAATTCTCTGGCACTCAGTAACAATTCTGTCTGTCCCTGAGTAACAATTCTCTGGCACTCAGTAACAATTCTGTCTGTCCCTGAGTAACAATTCTCTGGCACTCAGTAACAATTCTGTCTGTCCCTGAGTATGAATTCTGTGGCCCTGAGTAACAATTCTGTGTCTGTGCGAGTAACAATTCTGTGTCTGTGCAAGTAACAATTTTGTGTCTGTGCGAGTAACAATTCTCTGGCACTCAGTAACAATTCTGTCTGTCCCTGAGTAACAATTCTCTGGCACTCAGTAACAATTCTGTCTGTCCCTGAGTAACAATTCTCTGGCACTCAGTAACAATTCTGTCTGTCCCTGAGTATGAATTCTGTGGCCCTGAGTAACAATTCTGTGTCTGTGCGAGTAACAATTCTGTGTCTGTGCAAGTAACAATTTTGTGTCTGTGCGAGTAACAATTCTCTGGCACTCAGTAACAATTCTGTCTGTCCCTGAGTAACAATTCTCTGGCACTCAGTAACAATTCTGTCTGTCCCTGAGTAACAATTCTCTGGCACTCAGTAACAATTCTGTCTGTCCCTGAGTAACAATTCTCTGGCACTCAGTAACAATTCTGTCTGTCCCTGAGTATGAATTCTGTGGCCCTGAGTAACAATTCTGTGTCTGTGCGAGTAACAATTCTGTGTCTGTGCAAGTAACAATTTTGTGTCTGTGCGAGTAAAAATTCTCTGGCACTCAGTAACAATTCTGTCTGTCCCTGAGTAACAATTCTCTGGCACTCAGTAACAATTCTGTCTGTCCCTAAGTAACAATTCTCTGGCACTCAGTAACAATTCTGTCTGTCCCTGAGTATGAATTCTGTGGCCCTGAGTAACAATTCTGTGTCTGTGCGAGTAACAATTCTGTGTCTGTGCAAGTAACAATTTTGTGTCTGTGCGAGTAACAATTCTCTGGCACTCAGTAACAATTCTGTCTGTCCCTGAGTAACAATTCTCTGGCACTCAGTAACAATTCTGTCTGTCCCTGAGTAACAATTCTCTGGCACTCAGTAACAATTCTGTCTATCCCTGAGTATGAATTCTGTGGCCCTGAGTAACAATTCTGTGTCTGTGCGAGTAACAATTCTGTGTCTGTGCAAGTAACAATTTTGTGTCTGTGCGAGTAACAATTCTCTGGCACTCAGTAACAATTCTGTCTGTCCCTGAGTAACAATTCTCTGGCACTCAGTAACAATTCTGTCTGTCCCTGAGTAACAATTCTCTGGCACTCAGTAACAATTCTGTCTGTCCCTGAGTAACAATTCTCTGGCACTCAGTAACAATTCTGTCTGTCCCTGAGTAACAATTCTCTGGCACTCAGTAACAATTCTGTCTGTCCCTGAGTATGAATTCTGTGGCCCTGAGTAACAATTCTGTGTCTGTGCGAGTAACAATTCTGTGTCTGTGCAAGTAACAATTTTGTGTCTGTGCGAGTAACAATTCTCTGGCACTCAGTAACAATTCTGTCTGTCCCTGAGTAACAATTCTCTGGCACTCAGTAACAATTCTGTCTGTCCCTGAGTAACAATTCTCTGGCACTCAGTAACAATTCTGTCTGTCCCTGAGTATGAATTCTGTGGCCCTGAGTAACAATTCTGTGTCTGTGCGAGTAACAATTCTGTGTCTGTGCAAGTAACAATTTTGTGTCTGTGCGAGTAACAATTCTCTGGCACTCAGTAACAATTCTGTCTGTCCCTGAGTAACAATTCTCTGGCACTCAGTAACAATTCTGTCTGTCCCTGAGTAACAATTCTCTGGCACTCAGTAACAATTCTGTCTGTCCCTGAGTAACAATTCTCTGGCACTCAGTAACAATTCTGTCTGTCCCTGAGTAACAATTCTCTGGCACTCAGTAACAATTCTGTCTGTCCCTGAGTAACAATTCTGTCTGTCCCTGAGAATGAATTCTGTGGCCCTGAGTAAGAATTCTCTGGCACTCAGTAACAATTCTGTCTGTCCCTGAGTAACAATTCTCTGGCACTCAGTAACAATTCTGTCTGTCCCTGAGTAAAAATTCTGTGGCCCTAATAACGTTTCTGTGGCCCTAAGTAACAATTCTCTGGCACTGAGTAACAATTCTGTCTGTCCCTGAGTATGAATTCTGTGGCCCTAACTAGCGTTTCTTTGTCCCTAAATAACGATTCTGTGGCCCTCATTAACAAGTCTGTGTCCCTGAGTAATGGTTCTCTGTCCCTAAGTAACTTCTCTCTGTCCCCAATTCTCGTTTCTGTGGCCCTAACTCTGTCCCTGTCCCTAGTACAGAGCGGTCTGCCTCTGTTCAATGACTGCAGGCAAATGAAGATTTCCAAAATGGCCGCTATATATACCTCGACCATTACACAGTGCTGGCTGGCTGGCTGCTGATTGGCTGATGCGATCACATGTCGTTGAGGAATGCATTATGGGGCAGCGCGCCTTGTCTGCGCGCCTTCCCCGACATCCCCGCTCCGTCGCCGCACATGTCAGCCGCCATTTTCGGAAAAATTTCGATTCGCGCGTCCGAATTAGGCTGTTTTTCGGATTCGGCACGAATCGAAATTTTTCCGATATTCGACTCGAATTCCACTTCGGATACTTCGATTCGCTCATCTCTAGTCACCACCTTTGGTCCTTACTCGCATTGACTTGGGAGAAATTAGAAAACAAACGGCCCACATAGTGTAAAATCATCCGGTACCCTTTATCAGTTAGAGTATTGCACTTACATATGTTTAAAAATGGTTGCACATTAATAAAATGTAATCCAGCCAGCCAACAAGTGATTTCTGGGTCACTTCTGGTTGATGACATCAGCAAATGGTTCTGCCATTGGGATTATTGTCTGTTCTTAAACTGCTTTCTGAATAGGAGATTCAGCCCTCAATATAGGCACTGGGGATGAGCTTGGACATGTTTGAAACTTAGGCTGGTCATAGACGGGCCGTTTATTGGCTGAATTGTTGGCCGATAAATGAAAAATCGGTCGTTGCTCTCATGGATGCTGCCACCAATGCTTACGAAAAATGTCAGTTTTCGTAGATTTTCCAGCATGACCGATAAAAAGAAAAGTGAAGATCCGCCAAAAATGGTCAATGGCATTAACACTAACGGTGTGAATATCGGCTGATTTTTCGGTCGGACGAAAATTCGTCCGATAAACGACCGGTCTATGGCCTGCATTAGTTTGACTCCAGGTGATCAAGCCCACCAGGAGATGCTGTCACCTGTGCTGGGCCACTCATTTGTAGCCTGGGCATTCAACGTCGATGCTCATCCACAATAGGCACTTGTGGCAGTCTCCAGTACTGAGAAGAGCTGGTCTATGTAGCTCACCAAAAATGTAAACCCTTTTGCAGGTTGTGCTGGAAATTTGCTTTATATTACAGATAAGACTAGCAGTGAGACAATCACACAAGCAAATAAAGAGGTATCTGGAGCATTCTGTGCACAAACAATTTACAGAACACTTTCAGGTTGTCAGATTGAACACAAACTACATTTGGATCTTGGACAAGTTTAGAAAATGTCAGCACTTGCAGTACAAAATGGAAAGGTATGCATTAGAGAGGAGACTACAGGAATGTCTTTGCTTATTGGAGAGCTGTCTAGGATTTCATTTAGATTTGCCATTATTGTTCTAGGCACATTTGTATAGTGTGCAAAATTATGGACTAGTACAGACATCTGCCTGTCTGGTGAAAGGCAGAAAATACCTTCCATGAGAAGGAAGTCCTGGCCCTCAATACCTCCTTGTCTCTATGCAAAAGCAGAAAGCGTTTCTTGGCATATTATTATTATTATACAGTATTTATAAAGCGCCAAAAGGTTTGCTCAGCGCTGTACATTATAGTGGGGGACAGTACATGAGACAATACAATACACGAGGGGTTCGAGGGCCCTGCTCCTTGGAGCTTACAATCTAGGAATATAAAGCCACCAGTCCAGATGCCAGCCTTACAGGGGTAATGGCTACAAGGAATAGCACCTTTTTAGATGAGACTAGCAAGCGGAATGTTCTTAAGAAGAACTTCACCTAAAAAGGGAAGTTTTGTTTTATGTGCTCCTCTCCTCCTCTTCTCCCTCTTTTGGAGGTTTTTTTTTTCCTGGGGAGTGAGTATCTAGTTTTGACTGTGCCCTCTCCCACTTCCAGTGGGATTACCTAATTCACACCACTCCATCCCAGCCCTCAACCAAAGACTGGCAAGGAACCAGCCAGGATGAGGACAGTGCTGGATCCCTGGAAAGTTAAGTGTCTTTTTATAAAATGTCAGCAGAGCTACAGTATTTGTAACTGCTCACTTCTATTTATTTATTTTTTTCAGACTGGAGAACCTCTTAAATAAGTTTGAACATCGTTTTTTGAAGTTCAGAGAGGATCAGATCCTATGGATCTGCCTTGACAGAGGTTGTCCTCTGAAGTGCCCCTCCACTTGGCCAACTTGTCATCAATAGCTAGGGAGAGGTAGAGAGAAGGAAAATAAAAACTGTAACAATTTGACCTAGACAGCCTGAGCATGAAAAATTGGGAGCACTCCCCCATATAGCCAACTTGCAAAGTATATGAAATATAAGCAAGCCCTGAAACAAGAGGATTTTACCTCCCGAAAATTGGCCATTCAGCTACAGTTGTTTCTATAGTAAATACCTTCAGTACCAAACAAAGGAAACCATAACCTATCATGAGGCGGCTAAGTACTCGTTACAGTAGCAATGATGGAGATAGGAAAATTGCTATTCAAGTCAGACCAGTATGTTAGGGGATTCTTCATGGAGTTATCGGTTCAGAGCTGGGCCAGATTCCTGTGGGGACAGGAACACAGATGGCTGTTCATTGCCAACTAGAGGAATGCCTTGGCTTATTAGACAGCTGTTCAGGTTCTCCATATCCAACCTAAATTTAGCTGTAGATGATTGGAGCAGCGTCCATAAATTCAGGGGTTAGAAAACACCAGTATAAACTGAGAAAACCTTTACTTTGGCTGACTGGAGAGCCTTTCAGGTTGTGTCCCTCAATCGACAAGAAAGAAAAGAAAATGTACTGACCATCTCTGTCGCTCCTAACTGTATGTGGTGATTGGAAATTTGGAGCCATTTGCTTCATAGGATGATTTTTCAGTATGATAGGTCTACATCAATGAGTATGTTGGTGTGGTAACTAGGAATTCTCAATTCTATCAGCTTGAGTATAAAAGGGAAAGTTGGTGAAAATGTTACCAGAGAACTATGGGGGAACCATCTGCCTAGTTTGAAGACCTCACAACTCACACATTACAAGCTGTCCTGTAGTTTCTTCCTTTCTAATTCTGGGTACATACCATCAGATTTTTTGTTCAATCCAGCAGCCAAACGAAAAGAGCTCAGGAGGAGCTCTCTTTACTTACTATGTGATGTTAGTACAGCGATCTCCCCGATGACTTATTGTGTTCAGCACTGATGTGATGCTGGTCTTCTTGTATGTCTGTTCAACAGAAGCCAGCCATTCAGCCAGCTTCTGTCAGACAGATGGGTGTACACACAGACTGAATGTCTAACTATTGAACCGGTCGATAACAGCCGATATTTGGCCCATGTGTACAGGGCTTAATACACTCAACAAGTTGGAATTGCATTCCTGAATACTTTCATCAGTTGGGAGCATTTGTTATTGTCCCTTAGAGATAAAGAAAAGATATTCACCCTCTCCCACTCTGCTCAGCCAACACTCACTGGTGTCCTGAACATTTTTTTAACCGATTTATTATCTAAATTGTCTCTTGAAGAAATTTTAATTGTGGAATCTATGTAGGCATTGGAGATACCAGGACTCATTCTGTTTACTCCTCACTTTACCACTATTGTCCAGCAAGGAGAGCGAGATAGGGTCTCAGGTTTGATTTAGTATTTTATGACACAAGCAATGTAATGATCCTAAGTGTATTTACAACTTGGTTACTTATTTACTGACCATTCTTAGATTGCAAAGTTTAAAAAAAAACATTTTCTCCACTCAAAGCATGGCTTATTTTTACTTCCTTGGTGTAATACTGGATTATGCAGGTACCAGCACCTACACTGATTTTCTGTATACTGGCAATCCTCGAGTTACAAACGTCCGACTTACAGGTACCTACGACTTGTACTTAAGAACAGAGGCAGCATAATGTCACGCTGGTCCCAGAAATGGCCGTGTGGCAATCTTGCTGCTCACTGCATGCTGCCACCTACTGTCTGGTGGACCTGTCAGCATCCCACATCACTGCATGGTCAGTTAACCCCTCCCTATGCTATCCAAACCTTCAAAATTATATTTTTGGCTGGAGTTAAACTTAAAAAATGTACCTGTTCTAACTCTCATACAAATTCAACTTAAGAGCAAACCTTAGAACAGAAGTCAAGTCATAAATTAATTGATTTTCCACCTGTGGTGGAAGGAAAGAAAATCACTAGATTCCCCTTTCAACATAGTCACTGTTGTTGATGGGGGAATGCCTCCTGCAGTGCTATTGTATTTTGCTGGCTGGGAAAGCTACCCCCCCCCCCCAGCAGAATACAGTAGCGCTGCGGGAGGCTTCCCCCATCAACAGCAGTGATTATGTTGATGGGGGAATCAAGTGTGATTTTCTTTCTTTCCATCTATGGCTTGCCTAACTGCACATATCTTTGTTAGGTAACAGTAGTGGCATGCAATTCTATTGGGTCTTATTCACAATAGCCACACGTAGTCATGTTAGACCACATTCACACAAGCCACATGACTGTGTGTTAGGCTGAATTCACACTAGCGGCATGTAGTTGTGTGAGGTTTCATTCACAGGAGCAGCACATAGCTGTCAGTCATCATTCACACTAGCAGCATGTAGCTTTATTAGTGTAAAAAGTATTAAGATATGTTTAACATTTCATGAACGGTGCCAAAAAAGGTGAACAACTATAAAAGTTCCAGCTGTGTGGGACAGAACTAGGATGATCATCTCATGTAATTGTGCATGATCTCTGGACAACTTTTTATAAACCTCAGGGTAAAAAAAGAAATTTGTGCTCTTTGGGTTCATCCTATATGTAAAGAGTTTACATTGTATTGTCAAAGAAAGGCTTATTATCGGGTACCATATTTTGAGGCACCGCATAACCGTAGTGGTTACGTACACATAGAGAAATGGAGGCTGCACTGCAAAGATCTTCCCACCACAATAAACGTTGATAAACCACGAGATCATAGACATCCCACTTGGGCTTCTCCCTCTGGTGCATTTCACCCACAGCGTGCTCCCTGCAAATTAAATGCATCAGCGGTAAGCCAAGGTAAGTTGTCAATAATTGCAGTGAGAGGAGCTTTTATTTATTTATTTTTGAACCTGTGGTCGGGGCAAGCCAAGCCAGCACTGGATATGCTGAGGATATTAACCTAGAGACAAACTACTGGTTACTTCAAGAGGTTCAATAAAGGTGAATAGGACCTGGGTATCTAAGTTTTGACTACATAATGTTTTCTTCTTTACCATATATATCACATCTATGTGCTTTATAGTAGCATATACAGGTTTTTATTTATCAGGAGATCTAGAAAAAAAGTTGAAACATGAAAACCAGCTTACAGATCAGTTGTTTTTATGAGTTTCTGTAAAAGAACAGCTTGAGGTATTAATAAGCTTTCTGTGTCATCATCATTCAAACACAAACAATTCCTGTGATCTTTGATCATGTTATCTACATGCAAAGTCCACTGAAACCTAATCCACCCATAAACACCTAATGAGTGTGTTTTTGGTCAGGTAGTCACAGCCTGGTACTTTTTATAGATGCTTACAAAAATATATATGGCTGGGTAATTGACATTAGGAAAATCGAATGTACAGGCACAATCTGAATGCCCTTAGGTCAGGGGTGTCAAACTGGCGGCCCTCCAGCTGTTCTGAAACTACAAGTCCCATCATGCCCCTGCCTTTGGGAGTCATGCTTGTAACTGTCAATCTTGCAATGTTTAATGGGTCTTGTAGTTTGGCAACAGCTGGAGGGCCGCCAGTTTGACACCCGTGCCTTAGGTAATACAATTCAGAGTGTTGGAAAGTGTTGCATAAATATGTCTGGGTTTCCATACATTCCAAATCTAGTCCACAGATGGGGTAGGTGGGAGGAGCAGGACTATGGGTACTGCTGGCACAGGCATATCAGGTCATAGAACTAATGCAGGCCATAGACGGGTCATTTATCGGCCGAATTTTCGTCCGCATGAAAAATCGGCCGATATTCACGCCGTTAGTGGGGCAATACCACCCGCCGTTTTTCGCAGATCTTCTCGTTTTACTTTTATCGGTCATGCTGGAAAATCCACGAAAAACGGCCATTTTTCGTGGACATTGGTGGCAGCACCGCTGCCAGCAACGACCGATTTTTTTTTTTTTTTTTTTTTTTTATCGGCCTAAAATTCGGTCGATAAACGGCCCGTCTATGGCCTGCATACCAGTTGGAATAGATAATTTTTTTAAAACTAATTGCTCCTCAACAGCGTATGTCTGTGTTCCATTTACACAGCATACCTAAAAAATAAAAATAAAAATCACATAGACTGCAGGCTACTCTGAACAATTTGAGATGCAAGGAAACTCAATCTGCCCCTACTGACATATCTGTACTGGAGGAGTTGATGGATGTGGGAGGATTTGTACCAGTGGATATGTTGGCTTGGGGAGGCGGGGTAATAATTTTTGATTGTGCTTTGTCTACTGACCTGTGTTGTAGGTTATTTCCCCCTGACCCCTGCATTATGTACTCTATATACACTATACTGTACATTTTCATACTCCTGACCACTACATTCTATACACTGAGCTGTTTATGACAGACTCTGCTGCAATCCTAATTGCTGGTTGCAAAGTAATCCCTGACTATGCTAAAGTGGTTCTAAATCCTAAATATTTTTTTACCTTAAAGAGGTTATAAAGGCAGAAGGTTTTTTTTACCTCCATGCATTCTATAACATGTTTGTTATTTTAAAGTGGTAGTAAAGTTTAAAAATGCAAACATTATTGACGGGCAAGGTTTTAATAACAGAAGAGAGTGTCTTCTGTTATAAATGTCCCCCTTGCCTGTCAGCGGTAATGTGATCTGAGCTGTGCATGTTACCTCCTGGTTTCCATGCCTAGGCAAATTGTCATACATCCCAGAAGTCTTCAGGAGAGGAGGAGCGCTTTTCTGAGCTAAAAATGCCCTCCTGCCTGCATTCCTGAGCTAAGAGCAGATGGATTCCAGGAAGTAAATGCTACATGAATCATTTGCTCTTACTCAAGATGGCCATGGCCAGAAATGCTAGGGGTTGTTTTTGAAAGTGATTTCTCAGCAAAATATAGCATGGAGACGAGGATGGATGGGTGAGTCTGCTTTAAATATTAAAAATGAATTAGCCACTTTACCGCTGCCCTATTGCAGAAATACTGCTACAGTGCGGCAGCGGTGCGCAAAATCATGTTTATATATATATATATATATATATATATATATATATATATACGTGATTTCACACTTTAGGGTAAGGAGCACGTGTGCCCTACCCTCGCTGTCATTAGAGTCCTTGGCTGTCAATCACCGGGTCCCGGCCGGTGATTACTCTCCGGCTCCCGATTGCCGAACATCTCTGACGGGGGAGATGAGAACTGTTTGCAAACAAAACAATTCTCTCCCCTGTCAGCTCCTGCACACTGCTTTGCATGGCTGTGCATAGCCATGCAAAGTGAAGTGAAGCACTAAGACAGCACACATAGTAAAACAGCACACAGTTAACCCTTTCATTGCCCCACATGTTAAATATCATTTTTTAATTTGTGGTGCTCATATGCAGTTTAGTTCCACTTTAAGAGAACTGTAGATTTTTTTTCGTTAGCCACTGGAAACCTCATGTTGAACATTTCTAGCAGTGGACATTTTGAACTAATGTATTTTAAATGTCATGTGTCAATTTGTTTGAAATATACAACCGCATGTTTGCAAATAATTACAAGAGCTAAATGACATGTAATTTGATTGCATTCTCTTGTAGTTTTGCTTTTATTTTTTGTGCTGGACTTTGTTTCCTTTGAAACAAATTGCAAAACCTCCAAGTCAACGAAGGCTATTTTTTTCTGTTTTAGTATGTCCCTGTTCAGTGTATGTCATAATTCCTTGTAGATTCTTGTAAGCCTTTTTGAAGTCCTTAATCATATTTGCTTTCTCTGGCCTTTGCTGTGAATCACAGCCACTCATGTTGTAATCATGTTGTCTGAGATACTGCATTAGTCATTACATTCCACAGTGCCAGGCCAAGGCGTGTTTTACCTTACTGCAGATTTCAGATTACTCTTTCTAGTCTTGTATAAGTGATTTTATGCTTTGTATAAGTCAGTTCTATTGATGACAGCTAGACTGGTTGTATTGGACACCGGAATATCCTAGACAAATACCAACTTTCTTTAAATGTTTTCATACAGACCCAACATAATCTGGCATGGCAATCATTTGCTTAGAGACCAATGTTTGCATTTTGGGATGGGAAGTGGGAGTTATTCTCTCCCCCTCTTCCAGAATCCAGCTATATCAAAGGGATCCAATGGACCCCATGGTCCCTAATATTCAGTGATTAGTTTCTCTGGATAATGCAGGGAAGGTTTAGGACCTCTGGCAAGTCCCATTCTGGAGATAAAACAGGGAGTGAGTAAAAATCTCTCCAAAGTGAGCAGAACCTTCCTTTTAGTAAGCAGGTGTCCCCATTAATACTGGGAAGGGTAAATTGGAGGGGTTTTAGCTAGAGATACAAAGCATAGCAGAGCAATACAAAGCAGCATATTTCCCTACTAAAGTACACACAGTAAAACAGCACACAGTTAACCCTTTAATCGCCCCAGATGTTAACCCCTTCCTCTCCATTGTCATTAGTACAGTGTCAGTGCTTTTTATTAGCACTGATCACTGTTTGTGTCATTGGGATGTCAGTGGCAGTTAGTCAGCTCCCCCCAGTCTCAGAATGCCCGCCTCAGTCCCACTATAAGTTGCTGATCGCTGCCATTACTAGTATGAAAAAAAAAAAATTCCAGGATATATTCTGCCATTTGTAGACGCTATAACTTTCACATAAACCAATTAATTTACATGTATTGGGATTTTGTTTTAGCAAAGACATGTAGCAGAATACATTTTGGCCTAAATTTATGACAAAATTTGATTTTTTAAAATTTTTTATTGGATATGTTTTATAGCAAAAAGTCAAAAATATTGTTTTTTTTAAAATTGTCAGTCTTTTTTTGTTTATAGTGCAAGAAATAAAAATCGCAGAGGCAATTAGGTGCAGTGTTGCATGACCGCAGTTAAGCAGCAGTGTATTGCAACAAATGGCTTGGTTACGAAGGAGATACAGTATATCATTTGGAGGGCAAGTGGTTAAGCCTCTCAACCACCCTTCAATGCCTGCCATAAATATTACAATGAGCACCACAGTGTTGTTTTTAAAAAATGAAGTAGTATGTTTCTTTCAGGAGGCATTGTTGCTTATCAGCCATTTATTAATTTCTATGGTAGCACGCCATAACCACACCTTAACTGCACCTATAGCATTTACGGTGCATTAGTGAAGCATTTATGAAGTGTTAGCTTAAGTTTCGTACACACAATGAGAATATCGGAATGATCGTCTGTTTTATGGGGTTTTTTTTTGCATGCTAGTCTCATATCGAAAAAGAGGTGGTATAAGTTTGTGTACGACAGAATACAAATAAAGAAATGATGTAATATATTGTAATATTCAGTATTTAGATTTCGAGCATGCGTGGTCTTGGTCACTCAATTTTTTTTCTTCTGAATACTGTACTGATTAAACAAAAATTGTTAATTCTGGTATCGTATGAGAAACTTTTTAATGCTTGTCACTTCGGGTAATTTTGCATGAACTATCATGATCGGCTCTTGAAAGCTGTGTGCCAACAATGAGATTATCGGGCGATTGCTCCAAAAGCTGTATTTTTCGTACAATTTTTTCATCGTGTGCATGGCATTACTGCTGTGGGAGCGGGAGTATAGGTTCCTTAATCCCAGAATGCACTGGGAAATAATAGAGAACTAGGACAGAGCAGCTCTAGCCACTTTCTGTTGGAAAAGAGGAGCCGAGTGGTAACACCATTTGCTTCTGTGTGCAGGCAAAAGCATCAAGCCAGCAAGCAATACTGACAGTGCCAGGCAGGAGTAGAGGCATTGAGCATTATTGCCAGTGGCAAAGCTTTATGTGTCAGCAAAATGTTGGTGCAAGCAAATGACCCTACCAGCAAGTGTTGGTACATGGAGGTGACGGTACCAGCAAGTGTCATAAAGGCTGATATTAATGTATCTGTATTCGCAGAAGAAGTGAGCAGTTTGCAGATTCAATACCTGACAAATATCAACTATGAAATCCACTCACTGCCAATCATAAGACAGGGGGACTGGATGAGAGCTTCAGAAATGGCAATAAAGAGAATACTTGGACACGACTGACCACAAAGTTAAAAGGAGACGTTTGTGACAGAACACGGCGTCCGACCCCTGCCCTTTTCACCAACTCGTGACCGAAGGTCCAGCCGATCTCACACAGTGCTGTCACTTGCGTAACAATGCCACTCTCAGCTGCACCCTGCACAAAGATTTTCCAGCTCTCGGGACCACAATCTGTGTGCCAGCAGCCTGAGAGCGATTGTTACTGGGTTAGGTTAATTACGCAGTTAACCCTTCACACTGCTACCACCACCTTTGTACAGAGAAGGAGGAAACTCACAAATCCTAGCAATAACACAATGATTTTACCATAAGCGTCTGTAACCCACACACTGTCACCACAGACAGGTCTATTCAGAGGGTTATTACATACAGTAGCACTCTTCAAGAGACAGGGATTCTTTAGTTTGCATTAAAAGCTTTAGAGACAGTTTCAACACTTTTAAAAATAGGATTTCTTACTAAACACGTCAAAATGGTGCAATTAAAATATTTACAGGAAAAGATGTTACAAAGACATAAAGAGAACAATAAAGCAACAGAGAAATAAAAGAAAGGAGTTAAGAAGGCAGAATACTTGCAGTCCTTGGTTTCAGCAGAATCCAATTGTCTAAGCAAAAAGGTTGCCTTCGCTCTCAAGTCCGTTAGATGTTTCTTGATTGATGTTAAACGATAGCTCTTTCCCTAGGCCTGTCCGTCTCTTTCTATGATATTAAAGGGGTGTTGCCTGAGAACAACTAACCAATCATCCAGTTTGGGGATGGGTGCTAGGCAGCCCCCACGTTAATGACCAAGTCCCAACTTCAGTTTCATACTAATATTAATAACTTCCAGTATGTGCAGGTGGTATTCTAGCAACTGGCAGATTAATATTCAGAATTACATTTCAAACCCAGGGATACCAAACACAGCATACCCTTGTCACCCAGAAGGGAAGAGACTGCTTTCTTCTCTCTCCTATGTGCTAATATAGTCACGTATGATCTTGTTGGGCTTGCATAAAAATAATCTATCCAAATATGTACCTAATATTATGGTGCCCAGTTCCTCATGAACTTTATGAATTGTATGTGAAATGGTTACATGTGGAATGGACATTTTATGGCATGCTCTGCATCCTAGAGCCCTAATGGTCTAATAGGTCATGGCTGACTGAGTTATTGTTTTGCGATGGGGCAGAGGAAAGTGGTTTTCAAAACAGACCACCTTCACCAGACCAATTAGCGGTTTACAGCTCTGGAGCTTCATCTATCTGTGTTTTATTTAAGATAAGAGGCCCTTTTGAAGTTTGTTCAACTTACAGCTACAAATTCCATTTCAAGAGAAAGGAAAGACAAAATGGCTGAGGCCTAAAAGATGGCTGTCACGTACAGCGTCCATGTCTCTATTGCGCACAATCATCACAGCGTTCTTCTGGTGACACAGGATGTCTCATATCAGTTGTGACTTGGAAATTCTCAGCAAAGCTATTGGATGCACCCAGTACGGACGCAACATCCTGCTCTTTTTCTGCTTGGCCATGCTTTCGATGATCATCTTGAGCTGGACCAAGCCAAGTGTAAGTCCTCATGCACTCTGGAAGTTTTTATAACGCTGGTAACGTTAGCTGTGTAAAGTCACGTTAAAAACGTGATTTGTTTAGCTTTATTTAGTGTTTTGCCACGTTTAGCGGTGTTTTTCCACGTTTGCGGTTTTTAGCATTTTTTTAATTAAAAAAAATAATTTTTTTCGGTCAAAAAAAGTCCAAAAAACGCCGGTTTGCGGTGTTTTACCGTATTTTGCTGCTTTTTTCATCGTTAGAGCGTTTTTCCAGCTAAAAAACTCCTCTAGAAACCCACCAGTCCAGTTTTTTTTTTTTTTCCAGCCAAAAATACCCCTGCCAAAAAATGTTTATTACAGTCTATGTGTGCATGGACACATAGGATAACATGGGAGGGTTTACTAGCTGTGGGAAAAAAATGTCAAAAACCAAAAACAGCCGCTGTAAAAACGTCCAGTGTGCATGAGGACTTAGAGATCAGAGTATATGCATTAATCTTGCAGAAAATTTACCAAAATGCCTGCTATCACAACACAACCTAAACACGTCTCAGGCAGATCATTTTCTCTACATCACTTTCCCTTTAAAGCGGACCTACACTGTATCTGAGCACCACAAACCAAAAATGCTATTGAATTCGTTTTTAATATTCAAAGCAAACTCACCAATCCATCCATGTCTGCATGCTTTATTCTGCTGGAAAATCACTTTGAAAAACTCCCCCAGCATTTCTGACTGTGGCCATCTTGAGGAAGGACAGATAATTACCGTGGCATTTGCTTCTTGAACTGCATCTGCCCTTAGCTCAGGCATGCAGGCAGGAGGATGTTCTTTTCTGGGAAAACCCCTCCTCCCCTCCAGAAGACTCCTGGGATGTATGATATAATTTGCCTAGGCAGGAAACCAGGAAGTAACTGAAGAAACATTAAAACATTTGTTTACGTAAATATTATATACTTTCCTATGTATTTACTAATGCTAGCAGCATAGCGATTAAAAATAGTTAATGTTGATTGAGAGAGTGAAGTTCCCTTTTAAGAACTCTGTCTATAATAAACAATACTTTTATGGGCATTTAACAAGTGTTTGATGCTTTTTCAACACTTCAAAAACTCATCAAAGACACGTCATAAGCTCTATAGGTGCAGTATTGAGTGTTGCTTCATTCTTCATAATCAACACGTGTGAACAAGCTCTAAATTAAGATGTTTGACAGTTTTCTGGGATGTAGTGATCTGGTTGATTACCCTTGCCAAGTTTTCCTAGTAGTCCAACATGTGCTCTCATGATGGTGTGACCTCCTCAGTGCCGGTACACATATATGCGGATTGGATGCGGTTTGAACTGCATCCAATCCACATGACATGTGAAATAACAGTGTTTTCTATGGTGCCTGTTCACATATGTCCGATGCACTGACAGTGCAGATTGAAAAAGAGCCACGTCTGATTTCTGAGCAGTGCGGTCTGGATCAGGTGCGGATCACAGGCTGTTGACTTCAATAGGAACCGTTTCTAAACCGCACATCTTCAGTTGTGAACAGGATAAAATCCTGATCTGAACCTGATCTAAACCTGTCATGAACCTGATCTAAACCTGACCTGAACCGTTGAACAACTACTTTGTCAATTAGCTGTGAAACCTGAGCTTCAATCTGCAACACACATGTGTAAGAGCTGATTCACACATGTGCGGAGCGGATTGAAGCTCAGGTTTCACATCTAATTGATACAACAGCTGTTCACATTTTTGTGTCAGGTTCAGGACAGGATTAAACCGAACCGGATAGGGTATGTACTCTCCAGCGCCTCAGGATATGCACAGCCAAAAGGGAAGCCAAGGGTACCAGGACAGCGACAACCAAAAGGAAATATTCCAGGGGTGCAGCCCTCCTCAGACGGGGAAATCAGCCACTGGATAGAGAGAAAACAGGTGGCGCACACACCTAGTGGCAGGACAGGATTAGTTCAGGATCTTATCCTGTTCACACATATGCGGTTTAGGAACGGTTGCCATAGAAGTCAATAGCCTGTAATCTGCACCTGAACCAGACCGAACTGCTCAGAAATTAAACAGGACTGTTTTAAAACCGCACTGAATTGCACTGGCCATGCATCGGACATATATGAACAGACACCATAGGAAACAATGTTATTTCACCTGTCATGCGGATTGGATGTGGTTCAAACTGCATCCAATCCGCATATATGTGAATTTGCACTGACTCAGCACTGAGGGCATTTGAATGATTTACATTAAGGTAAGTTGATCAAAAGGATATTGTTTCACTAACACAAAGTCACAAATCAGAAGTTGCTAAGGCTGTCACCTATCAATGTGGAATATGACTGCTTTAACACCTTCTCTGCTCACCTGATCTTGTTCCCTTGGACTACCATGTGTTCTCTAATCTAAGTTTACCTTTAAGCCTGGGTTCACATATATGCGGTGCAGTGTATCGTATGTGATTTGCACAGCAACTGCACCACATTCCTGTGCAAATCACATTCAATTTGTGTGCGGTGCGATTTGAGCCATACATTTTGTATAGCTCTATTCACACCGCACCCGCACCAAAAACGTGCACGTGCGGGTGCCCTTTTTTTTGGGTCCGCACTAGAATCGGATCGCATAGGAATTCACACCTATACGATCTGATTCTGTGCATCGCACCGTGCTTTGTGGACTGCCTTCATGGTGTTGTTGACTTAATATACACATCTGCAGCGGATTGCATAAACGGGGTGCAATTCTGATGCAGTGCGGAATTCGCACTGAAAACACTGCAAATTCTGCATTGTATCAGTGTGAACCAGGGCTAAAACTTTTCATGTTTTATTTTTGTGCATTGCTATTTTTTTGAGCATAGGGGAATTTATAACTAAGGCCATGATTGTATAGTAAGTTTGTATTGGTTTTGGCGCCCGAGACCATGTGACGGTCTCCAACAAAATGGCGCCGATACAAGTGAAACAGATTGTAATTAGTGAATGGGAATAAAAAGAAGGCTTGTCGTCCAATCGACTACTCCTGATGAAGTCACATGTCGTTACGTAACGCGTAGGGTACATCGATGACGTCAAGGTGTAGAACCGGAAGTGTACGTACCGCCATATTGAACAAGGGATCCATGCAGTTCATTCAAAAAAATTAATATACAAAGAGTCCTTGATCCTGTAGTGTCCCAGGTGGACACAAATAAATGTGAGTGGAATATTTTAATAAAGCATATACATTTTTGATATACTTCACTATTTGGAGCATTTTTTCATTTATCTGTGGTGCGTTTTGGAGTTGGAGGTGTAGGAGGTGTCACGGATCGCAAGATCGCCGCCTCCAACATGCGACAATCTCACAACCGCTGCCACCAATATGTCACGATCGCGGCGTCAGACCCCAGACCTTCTCACCAAACTTGTGACCGAAGGACCGGACGATCTAAAACTGCGATGTGACGCGCTTAACAATGCCACACCCAGCTGCACCCTACACAGCGATTTTCCAGCTAATAGTCAACCGATCTATGTGCCGTCAGCCTGAGCGATTGTTACTGGGTCGGGTTAATTACGCAACTAACCCTTCACTGCCACCACCCCTTTTTGTACAGAGAAAGGGGAAACTCCCTTTATCAAATATACACTGTAATGGTTGAAAAGTCGTCTGTCCAATACGGTCACCGCAGGCCGATTGGGCAGAGGATTAAACAAACACAGTAGCATCTCTTTAGAGGCAGGAATTCGTAAATTGCAATTAAGCGCTTTAGAAACAGTTTAACACTTTCAGAAAGAAAGATTTATTACTAAAAGAGTCAAACAGGTGCAATAAAATATTTACAGAAAAAGATGTAACTAAGATATATATATATATATATATATATATATAATTATTATTTTATTATTATTATACAGTATTTATAAAGCGCCAATAGTTCGCTCAGCGCTGTACATTACAAAGGGAGACAGAACATGTGACAGAACAATACCAATACAATGCAAAACATGAGGGGATCAAGGGCCCTGCTCTTTCGAGCTTACAATCTAGGAGGGAGGGGGTGGTGGCACAGGAGGAGATAGCTGTGGGGGATGGAGTGGTAGGAAGAGTGGAGGAGGTCGGCAAGTTAGCAGGGGGTGGGGTAGGCTTCCCTGAAGAGATGGGTTTTCAGGGTGCGCCTAAAGGAGAGGAGAGTAGGTGATAATCTGATGGGTTGGGGCAGGGAGTTCCAGAGGATGGGTGACACCCTGGAGAAGTCCTGGAGGCGGGCATGGGAGGAGGAGACCAGGGAACTAGAGAGAAGGAGGTCTTGTGAGGAGCGGAGTGTGCGTGCTGGGCGGTACTTGGATATTAGGTCGGTGATGTAGTTCGGGGCAGTATGGTGGACAGCTTTGTACGTCAGCGTTAGGATTTTGAATTTGATCCGTTGCACAATCGGAAGCCAGTGGAGGGATTGGCAGAGGGGGGTGGCGGAGACAGAGCGGTTGGAAAGGTGAATGAGTCTGGCAGCCGTGTTCAGGATGGACATGGTATATATATATATATATACACACACACACAAAGAACCATAGCACAGCAGAGAGATAATAGGAAGGAAGTTAAAGAGTTAAGTTACTTGCCATTTAAACATTTGATGTAAGCAGATCCAAGTTGCAGAGCAGAATGGTGCTTTGATCTCCTGCTGTTACGATGGAAAAAATGGGAGAAGTCTTCAACTTAACTTGTTAGGCCTGCTAGCCTGTGTTTTAAAGTCAGGGGGGTGGCTCTGAGTAACTGACCAACATCTGTCATATTCCATGATATGAAACATAGGGGACAAACTGACTTGAGGAATGTTCATTTAATTCTGTCACCTATGCTGCTAGGTTTTATGAGGTTACAATCTCTTTCAATTCCTGGGAAAAGCTGCCTTATCTCGGTTACGAAGTGAGAAATTACACGTTATTGGGCAGCTAGTCTCTGTCTCTCTTGGGGGGCTTTGTAGCTCTGGTCCCCCTGCTGCTATACCTGCCAGTGACACTTTTAACACACACACATCTGTCACTGTGCCTCTCAGGAAGGGAGGGGGAAGGAGAATGAGAAATGAGAGACATAATATATACTCCGTACCAAGATGGAGGTGCCTATAAAATGGTTGAACTGCGTACTTCACTGTGTTTTGCGCAGTTTTTGCGACAGAAGGAGTTGGAGATTTGTATACTAGCATACCCGCCCGGGTTAAAGGGACCTGACGGTTCAGGTCAATCCACAAGGTGAGCGCATAAGTGTGTCGGAGGTGGATTAAGCACTGGGGGTCACATGAAATCACTGGATGAATATACGCAGTGGAGTGATTGCACATAAGCACTTGGAGTACTGAAGTCTTAAAGGGACGGTTCACCAAGGATTGTGATATCATATTATTGGGACACTGATTGTAGATATTAGACGCACAGTGGCTATGTTTCAAATAACGCATGGATAATATGGGAAGTAATATGGGAATGGTGCGTCATCGATATTATGATATTTTGATATGTTATGTATATGGAGCACAGTTAATGCACAGATATGGTTAATCATATCAAACTGTCACACACAGCAAGATTTATGTTTATTCATTATTTATTCATATATATATATATATTTATTTAGCTTTATACAGCTTTATTTGTGAATATATTATTGCGCTGCATTCTTTTGTACAATATTGGTTTTGCACTTGCATCTTGCTGTGTAGCAACATTTTTCACAAAATCAGCATTTCTACCTAAATTTAGTCTAAAAGGGGAACTGTTGAATTTATTACACAGTGCTAAAAATGCTTGCCCTGGATGAAGCATCGTAAAATGAAGAGTATTGTGTAACATACTCAATAACTCTGTTCCTTCTGGCAAGGGTTACTTTCACAGATGTGCAATCAGTCTTTTGAAAATTCATTCCGGTTATGTGTACATTAGCTTCATAATGATAGGTGTGATTTGCTGATGAGCTTAAAGTTTGCAGTCATTGCTTACTAAACCACAGATTGGTTTGTTTCCAGTAAGTCATATTCATTCTTTTGGTTTGCATTGTTATGAATGCACCTGCACAGAACAAACACCACAGCAGTTTGCCTTGCCTCAAGCAGTTCTTATGTGTGTTTGTGTATAGAACAATCATATCATGTATAGGTAAATATTTTTCTGTTCTGGCAAGGTTTTAGGTGACACAGGAAAATCACAGCAGGTTGGACAGATGTCTTCATTTTAAACATACAGTTTATGTACCTTATGACTTTAAATTATTACTGATGTGGAATACTGTACAAAGGCATTGTAAGCAAAGGATAACAAGCTGTAATATTAATGCCATTAAAGCTTTTATTACTTCATTCCTATTTGTTTTCCCCTTGCTCGGGCATGGCTATCATCCCCAGAACATCTTGAATTTTTTTCAGTGAATACAAGGTGCTCTCTAATGAAGAGGTGGAGTAGTGACATCACAGTCTTCGTCTCATCCAATCAGAGAACAACTTGCATGTATTGAATAAAATACAAGGTGTTCTGGGAATGGCAGTCTTGCCAAGAGAGCAACCCCCTGTGTTCACTATGCAGAAGGAAAGCCACTTGCACAGGATTCGAAAGACCATGGCGAACAATGTAGTAGTGCCAACTACTACAGTGATTCTTCACTTCTAAAGTGGTCCCGCAGGTATATAATATACAACCCCAATTCCAAAAAAGTTAAGACACTGTGTAAAGTCTACATAAAAACAGAATGCAATGATTTGAAATCTCATAAACCCATAAACATATCAAAATGTTTAAACTGAGAAAATGTACTATTTTCAGGAAAAAATAAGGTGATTTTAAAATTGATGCCAGCAACAGGTCTTAAAGGAAAAGATCATCTTAGGGAACATGTTACACCCATTTTTAGGGTGGAACATGCAACATGTTCCCAATGATGCAGTTGCTGCTCGCTGCCAACCCCCCCCCCCCCCCGTAACAGAGGTACAGGGATAAGTTCCCTATACTAGTACTAGCTGTCACTTTTTAAAAACATGACCTCATCATTCATTCACAGTGTTCTGTGAATGAATGAACGAACTACAAGTCCCAACAGCTTTGGCGGCTGTCGGCTTGTAGTTCTCAATGAACTACCACGGAGCTGTGGTAGTAATTAGGTTAATTGGCAACAGGTCAGTAACATGATTGGGTATAAAACAAGCATCTTAGCATCAGAGTGTCTCAGAGGTAAAGATCGGCAGAGGTTCACTAGTCTGTGGAAAGCTGCATCTACAAATTGTCAAACAATTACAGAATAGTGATCTTCAATATAAAATGTTAAAGACTTAAATATATCATCATGTGCAATACATAATATCATCAAAAGATTCCAAGAATCTGGAGAAATCTCTTTGTGCAAGGTTCAAGGCCGAAACTTAATATTGGATGTCTTCGATCTTTGGGGCCATCAGGTGGCACTGCATTAAAAACAGGCATCATTTTGTGATGGACATCACTGCTTGGGCTCAGGAATACTTTCAAAAATCACTGTCTGTGAACACAGTTTGTTGTGCCATCCAAAAATGCAAGCTAAAGCTCTATCATGCAAAGAAGAAGCCATATCTGAATATGATCCAAAAACACCGCTGTCTTCTCTGAGTCAAAGCTCATTTAAAATGGTCTGTTGCAAAGTGGAAAACTGTTCTGTGGTCAGATGAATTGAAATGAGACATTCTTTTTAAAAAATCATAACACAAAACTTTCATGCACACGACACACACACACACACACACACTGATTAGGCACTAGCCCCGTTTGCGAACCTTTGCATATGATTTAGCGCTGTGCATTCCTGTGTGGTGCAATTTCATTTTGAATGGACTGAAATCGCATTGTACCAAAAGTAGTGCATGCACTACTTTTGGAAACCCACTGCAACTGGATTACATGGTACTTCTTGCTGCGAATGACTTTTCTTTAGTTTAGACCAGGGATCAGTCACCTGAGGCAAGCATGCCAAAATTGGCATACAGTGTACTTTTCATTGGCACTCAAAAGATTATGACATATGCACAGGAGCCCACCGGAAGATCCTCTGGTGTGCCTCTTCTTTAAAAAAAACAAAAAACAGTGCCACTGACATAGGCTGTAATTGACAACTCAATAGTGTTAATTAGTACTACCCCCTAAGGAGACGTTAGATTTTTGTGTCCCCCTATTCCTGCACAGCCAGGCATTTTTCAACGTTTTCTGCACAGAAATGACCCATCCTTAGCCTTGTTTTTCTTGTTTGATTAAGGGTAAACAACTTGGTATTGGGGATTATGGGATGCCCAACTTGACTTGGTGAAACAACTTGAGGGCAAACTTCCTACACAATGCACAAGAAAAAATAGATCCTGGACCTTACTCCCACCAGAGTGGTATCAGCCCCTTTAAGGATCATTAACAGTGTTACTTTAAGCAGCACTAGGTCCCCTTGAATGAACTCTCAAAACCCAAGTTAACAATACCGCCAGCCCACCTGCCTGCCTTGAAAAGTGTCCCAGAGCAAGGAATTTAGTTAGCTGTAACACTGTTCTAAAGAAAGCTTGCTGGATATTGCATTTGACAGCCCTCTCCCTTGTAGGCCCTGGGGGTGTAGAGATACTCACACTTTTCCTTGTATCCTGCTGCTATTAATAAGACTGCTTCCAGACATTTTGCTGTGTTAGTCTTCTCAGGCAAGGGTAGTGGAGATCCCTCTACCCAGCTTCCTTTCCTCTTCTTCCTCAGCTTCTGTCTGGAGGCAGATCCCCCTGTCCCTGGGGTCCCCTCCCAGGTCCTTAGCACTCCATCTTCCACCAATCACCAGACTCCTCTGCTGGCTAGGCTCTTTAATATTTATAGGCCCATCTCACCATACTGCCATGCCTCCTGCCTGGGATTGGTCAGACTTCCATAAATATTCAGATCCTCACCTCCACACACTAGTTTCTAGAAGTTCCCATGGACCTCCAGAACCAGGGGGAGGCAATAGAGGCCTCCAGCCTGACCTAAAGTAAACCCAAAACAATTCCCCAGACTCACCACAATACTGTGAGTTGTAACTTTGCCTAATCTCTAACTGTACTCTAGAGTGTACTACATCTACAAAGCCTATCCTGCCTGTCTATGCCAACCCACCTCCATGATGTTTTAGAGAGGCTTCTCTGGCATCACTGACATTCAGGTGTCAACCCTCCTGCCAGTACAACGCCTGTGGCTATGGCTACAGATGACATTTAGGGAAGAAACCTTCCCTACTCCTAGTAGAACTGGCAACTAAAGCAGGTATTAATGTAAACTTCCCTATGTTTCTGATGGTGCAGGAATTGTTGCTTATCTGTTGTCTGAAAGTGCAGGAATTGGAGCTGATCTAAGTACTAATGATGCAGGAATTGTTTCTGACCTGATGTATGAAGGTGCAGGGATTGGAGCTTATTTGATGTCTAAAGCTGCAGGAATCAGCACTGATCTGAGGTCTGATGGTGCAGGAATTGTTGCTGATCTGATGTCTGGTGCTGCAGGAATTGGAACTGATCTAATGTCTGAAGATCCAGGAACTGGGGCTGTTTTGGCGTCTTTGGCATGCTTTTGACACACTTAAAGAATAAATTCACCTTTGGAACATGTTCCATCTGTTTTTAGGGTGGAACATGTAACATGTTCCCATAGCTGCAGCCGCATCTGCCACCCCCCCTCCCTCTGACAGATAATACAGGAGAAGTTTCCTTGTATTATCTTTCAAATTTAGAAACCGTGCAGCCGTACGGGGCTCCGCCCACACGGCCATGTCATTCAATCATGGACTTCCATGAATGAATGAACTGAAAGTCCTGACAGCATTAGCGACTGTGGGCTTGTAGTTTTCAAGGAACTACCACGGCGCTGTGGAGCACAGTGGTAGTTCATTGGACCGTCCTGTCAGTATATCTGCTTGACTGTACAATTTCTGACAGGTCTGCAGGAAACCTGCATGGTATCAGTGATCTACTGATCACTAGTGCAATGCTTTCCAGGCTCTTTTTGGACAAAAATAATAAATGCACATTTTTTTTACCTGCAAAAAATGTGCATATATTATTTTTGTCCAAAAGGTGAACTTATCTTTTAATGTGAAAAGGGTTGCTGTCTCTTGGTTTAGACCTAGCACTTTTGCATGGGGAGGGCTGGGGTTTATACAAAAAGGTTATAGTTTTGACTGCAGAGTCCAATGTAAATGCTAATACAGGGATGAACAATCCATAATGCCTAATGCCTGGGACACGCATTTCCAGGCACCAGGCAGTTGTTTTTTTTTTTGTACATTTAGCCCTGCTGAGGG
Source organism: Staurois parvus (assembly GCF_062004578.1). Classification (NCBI taxonomy): domain Eukaryota; kingdom Metazoa; phylum Chordata; class Amphibia; order Anura; family Ranidae; genus Staurois; species Staurois parvus. The sequence goes on from NW_028317892.1 coordinate 18,325,059, forward strand.
CAAGCAGCAGGGCATAATTGTGGCCTCACGGAAGTGGGTCTTTATCTGTGGGGCCACATATATCCCTCTGTGTGCTGGGAGCGCACCACACAGTATGCTCCTAGCACAGACACTGTTCTCACACCAATTTCGGGCAGTTTTCCTTTGACAGTAAGACAAAAATCAAGAGATATCCCTTACCATTTACCACCAATAGAAAGGCCATTTTGTCTTGGAAAAAAACAAGGTAGAATCTACCTGGATACACAAACTAGTTGCGATGATATGTACAGTTTAACGAACACATGTCAAAATTGCAAAATTGTGCTTGGGCATTAACATTTGTTTTACCCTCAGTCACTAAGGGGTTAACAGACCAGAAACTGGAGTTTGATTTGACTGCTCAGCATGAGCTTGTACTGAGCACCCAAGTATTTCTGTGTGTGAGGGTAACCTGAAGGAATAGTTTTTTATTTTTTTTCTCATTGGGGCCGGCGCCTCATTTACGCGCTCAGCAGATGCACTTCTGCTGAGCATTAACTTAACCCCTTGGCGTTGGTACCTCCTAGCCCTTTAAGGATTTCAGAAGCCGGGAGTCAGGGGCAGGGTTTAGGGTCATGTGACCGCCGTGACATGCCATCATGGCGATCACATGATCGGGAAAGGTCCCGATCGAAAGAGGAGATCGGGACCTTTCTGTGAGCACCGGACATGTGTGCTGGGAGCACGCAGGGCGCGCGCTCTCCGCACATATGTTTCTTCTTAATTGCATTCAAATGTTCGGCCGCTTGGCGTCAAGCCCCAGACGCCGGGGCCAAGAGGTTAACATATAACTTTCATGTAACTTTCATATAACTTAACATATAACATATAACTTTCACGTAAACCAATTAATGTACATGTACTGGGATTTTTTTTTAGCAGACGTAGAAGAATACATTTTGTCCTAAATTTATGCCGAAATTAGATTTTTTAAAAATATATTTACTGGATATGTTTTATAGTAAAAAGTAAAAAATATTGTATGTTTGTTTTTTTTAAATAGTTTTTTTGTTTATACCGCCAAAAATAAAAAATGCAGAGATAATCAAATACCACGAAAGAAAGCTCTATTTGTGGGGAAAAAAAGGACATAAATTTCACTTGGGTGCAGTGTTGCATTGTCAGTTAAGTCTAGTTCACACCAGATGCAGTTCAGTGCGTTTTTTTTCTGCATCAAAAATGCATGCACAGTGTTTTCCATGTATTCCAATGGCCCTGGTTCACACTAGTGCAGTCAGTTCCAGTCAGTTTTTGGAGCAGAAAAAAAGTAGAATGTCCTGCTTTTTTTCTGCACAGGACAAATAGATTTCCTTTCATTTTTGTCCCAATGGTACAAATTTGTCCATTCGATCTTGTTCTGTGAGTAACTCCACTTTTGTTGAGAGAAAAAAAAATCCCCTTGGGTGGGGGGAATCAGTGTACATTTTAGGGATGGGATTTGAACAAATTTTGCAGAGTCCTACTTTTTCTAATCTGGGGAAAAAGCTGTTTGTTCTAGTACAGTGGTGGGCAACCTTTTTTTTTCAACTGAGCCAAATCTCGCCAAAACCACGATTGAAATTTATTTTGAGAGCCACATTTTTAAAACTGAAAATACATCCCCCATATAGTAATTCATCCCCCATAGTAATTCATCCCCCATATAGTAATTCATCCCCCATAGTAATTCATCCCCCATATAGTATTTCATCCCCCATATAGTAATTCATCCCCCATATAGTAATTCATCCCCCATATAGTAATTCATCCCCCATATAGTAATTCATCCTCCATATAGTAATTCATCCCCCATATAGTAATTCATCCCCCATATAGTAATTCATCCCCCATAGTAATTCTTCCCCCATATAGTAATTCATCCCCCATAGTAATTCATCCCCCATATAGTAATTCATCCCCCCTATAGTAATTCATCCCCCCTATAGTAATTCATCCCCCCTATAGTAATTCATCGTTAATCCTCTGCATTGTGTAAAAAGGATGTTTGATCCTGACTTCTCTGATCCTCCCCTTCTTCTGTTGTCCCCAATCCATCTGCTGATAGAACACAGCCTTGGGGGCAAGCTGCACATACTCAGTTTGGTGTGTATTGCTAGAGTTTTTTGTTCTTGGGAGAGTGCATGTGATCAGCACAGGGCCAATCAGCACTGTCCAGACAGAGGGTCAGGGGTCCGGCAGTCTCATAGGACCATGAAAACTCTCCCTACAAGCTTTACCCAGTGCTTTGCTGGATACTGATAGAAGTCACAAGACTGCTCTAACTGCTGATGAGAAAAGGTATTTAGCAGTTTATATTTACTAAAATAATTGCATTTCCATGGTCTCTGTACTGTGGAAGACCAGATATAGTGAGTACAGCTCCTGGGTTTGTTAACACTATAAATTACAATATGGCTTGTTTAGCAATCATATATGTTGTATTTTATTTGCTATATGTGTTCATGAAGGTGGAGTTACCCTTTAAGATTGTTTTCTATGCTATTTCAGACTGTAGTTTACATAATAGCCTGCCAAATATGGCTATGTCGGTTTCAAGGAAATGGTTTTATTGTTGTGAATAGATATGTTCCATGCAATAAAGGCATATGCTTTACATTGATTGTGGACATTACTGTTTGCACTTCCTTGTTTTGAGAACGGTGGAATGTTTGCTGGGGTGGTTAATAGGCTGACATTCAGTGGGCTCTTACAGTATTTGAAGACAGGAGGAACAGTCTCTACTTCATATGACCTAGTGGTCTCCTAGCAGAAGAGAAAAAGGGAAAAAATATGCTAATTTAACTTAAAAACACTCAAATGGCCCTTCAGCATCCACCACAAATGAATGCCCTACAGGTAAGTCACTTTTTGTCAAATCGCCTAAATGCATGTTTTGTTCTGACTACTGACTACGTTATCATAATGCATCAACTTTGTAGTTACGGAGTGCTGCAAGGTTAATTAGTTGTGGCGTACATCAGATCAGTGATATGCCAGGTTGTGGCTGGAGTGTGGATGCTGTATAGTGTACCTTTTTAGGTATATGGTGTCTACTGTATGTATGTAGTTACATTTCCATTTGTGTTGTAGTCAAGGCTAGACAAAATTCAAAAGCCAGGTAGCCAGTTTGCCTAAAATAAAATCCCCTCCTTGCTTTATTGATCATTTGTCTAGGGATGGTAATGTAAGCATATGCTCCTTGATTCCTTTAGACAGCTTTCAAATTGGACTATGAATTGTTTTCATCTTGATTTGCATTTTGTACAGAAGTAGCCAGTTTATGTGCCTCCTTCAAGGCTATATTCCCCCTGTAGAGACTTCATGTTGGATATGGAGTCTTCAGTTACGAAGAGGGTTTGAATAAATCCACAGGTACATTTTTTCTTTTTGTGTCTTTCCCTTTGGATGTTATAATGCGAGGCTGCAAACACCAGCCTCACAGTGTGACATGTTTTAAAGTCAGCTTGGAATTCATGTTTGTTGGTTGAAATAATTTAATATTTATGGCTAGAATAACTGGAATGCCAGTGTTTAATTATCTGTTTAAGATATTTGATATGATGACATTTTTAGAGGTTTTATTTGCAAGGAATGGTCCATTTAAAGATAAAACTTTTGAAGTGTTAGGGAGTTTAGCATTTTGCAATGGTAATTCCGTGTTTTCTTAATGGAAATGCATATGCAGATATTAAGGAAAGCACCTTTTTTATAACCTTTGTACAATGTTACCTTCAGTTTATAGTTGGATTCGCGGGTCAGAGTCCTTTTGCATGTTATGCTGTGCTTAGGTTTTCATAATCTACAGTGCCTGGGATGTGTAGAGGCTATGGCGGGGAAGCACTTATACAATAAGTTCATCTTTTAACCACTTGCATACCAGGCACTTATACCCCCTTATTTACCAGGCCAATTTTCAGCTTTCAGCGCTGCCGCACTTTGATTGACAATTGCGCGGTCATGCAACATTGTACCCATATGAAATTTTGATCATTTTCTTCTCACAAATAGAGCTTTCTTTTGGTGGTATTTAATCGCCGCTGGGCACTTTACTTTTTGCGCTATAAATAAAAAAAGTGCAAAAAATTTGAAAAAAAAAAAAGTTTATTTGTTTCTATTATAAAATTTTTCAAACAGGTATTTTTTCTCCTTCACTGATGTGCGTTGATGAGGCAGCACTGATGGGCACTGATAGGCGGCACTGATAGGCAGCACTAAAGGGCACTGATAGGCAGTACTAATGAGGTGGCACGGATAGGCGGCACTGATAGGCAGCACTAATGAGGTGTCACGGATAGGCGGCACTAATATGCAGCACTGATAGGCGGCACTGATAGGTGACACTGATGATGGGTACTGATAGACAGCACTGACTGGCATCACTTCTGGGCACTGACTGGCGGCACTGACTGGCACAACCGCTGGGCACTGACTGGTGGCACTGACTGGCAGCACTGCTGGGCAGCACTGGTGGGTGGCACTGGTGGGCAGCACTGGTGGGTGGGCACAGGTGGGTGGCACTGGTGGGCACAGGTGGGTGGGCACAGGTGGGTGGCACTGCTGGGCACAGGTGTGTGACACTGCAGAGTGGCACAGGTAGGTGCACTGCTGGGCACAGGTGGGTGATCTGCTGGGCACAGGTGGGCGGAGCTAGTGGGCGCACTGCTGGGCACAGGTGGGCGGAACTTGTGGGTGGCACTGCTGGGCACCGATCATCAGGGCACTGATCATCAGTGCCCTGATGATCGGTGCCGATCCTCGCTCTGACAACTGCCGGTTCTCGGCAGTACTTTCCTCACGATCTGACAGCGTGAGGAAAGTGCAGCCGAGAACCGGCACTTGCATTTCCCTGTGATCAGCGTGTCATTGGACACCACTGATCACGTGGTAAAAGGCCGCTGTGATTGGCCTTTTACCACATCACGTGATCAGCTGTGTCCGTAGGGCACAGCGATCACGGAGATCGCCGGGTGCGCGCCCCCTGGGGCGCGCAGGAGAGCGCGTTAGGGGAGGACGTCATATGACGTCCACCCAGAACTGGCCAGCCGCAGTGCAGCCGTCATTCGGCTATCTGCGGTCGGCAACTAGTTAATCTGCAACCTGAATAATATAATATATAAGCATGAAATGATGTGCCCCAATCTTTGATGATAACTGGGAAACAATGCCATGTCTATGGGCATGCTGTGATTTCTGCAGAGGCAGATGATTCTCGTTGTTCCTGAGATAAGGCCAATGCCAGTGGTGTCCATTCAGCGCATAAAAAACATACTTGGAAAAAATGAACATACATCTACAGGGTGTTTGTGATCTGACCTCCTCTCATATCTGCACTTAGTCCAACAAAGGAGGAGGTTTGGCAGATGAAGTTTGAAAACTTAAAGGAACTGTTAATAGGCCAGTCAACTGAAGGCTGATATTTCACTTTTTTGGTAGATGTTGGAGTGGTGAACCACCTGAAAATATTTTATATTTCTTAGGGACACCATTGGTAAGATTGGTATGTGCTTCAATTCTTGAGTCTGCATGCCTGTTGTGGAGATCCTGCAATCTTTGATCAAATGTTTTATATCATGGAAAAGGCAAAAGGAGGTTCTAAAGATTGGCAGGAGCACCCACAACTCCCACATAGACAGCAACAGGGCTGAAAATTATGGGAAGGAGATCTTTCTGTTGGAGGAGTATCCAAGACATGTGAGAAGCCAGATGATGACACACTAGGCTCCAAATATAATTTTAAATATATGTTTATTAAAATAAATATAATTGTATTGAAATATTTGTAGCATTTTGTATTTAGGTAGCATGAGATAATTATTGCATGATCCTAAACATTTATGACATCAGCAGATATGGGAGTAGATGTCAGGTTGGGATGATTTTTGTTAGGCAAAATCAAGCACAGGAATCTGTGAATGAAATAAACAAAAGGTTCCATCTGCCACTGTGACAGAGGGATTCATAGTCCTCAGTGGAGCACAGGTGTGGTGATACCACACTTGACCATTTGGTACATCCTCCAGCCCTGTAATTGAAGCTCTTCTCTGAGACACTCTGATTCTACCCAGTCATGTTACTGACCTGTTACCAAGTAAGCTAAATACTATCACAGCTCTGTGGTAGTAATTGAGAACTACAAGCTGACAGCCGCTAAGGATGTTGGGACTTGTAGTTCATTCATTCACAGAACACTGTGAATGAATGAGGAGGCCATGTTTTTAAAAAGTGACAGCTAGTACGGGGAACTTATCCTTTTGGTACATCCTCCAGCCCTGTAAGTGAAGCTCCAAACCAAGGTAGGAAGATACGTTTGCTGAAAAGGGCAAAGAAGAAGAGTCTCCTGCACTCAAGAGCAGTGCACTGGCAAGTGGTGGATCTCAGGTCCTTGGCAGTTCCGAGGCTGCCACAAGCCTTGCTTCCCTCTCAGGGCTGTGGAAATCTAGGAGAAATACTGGAAAACAAAGAACAGAGGGCGTACTGGACTTGCGCATTACCTTTGTGACAGCTTTATTGTGCAAAATGTCCCCCCTCAAAACGCGTCAGCCTTTGAATGGTCCTCTTGTGGATGGGACTTGCCTAGATGGCCAGGTTGCTTTGAGTGCATTGTGGACATTGATGTGCTTTCTTTAATGAGTCATTTGTGAGTATATATTTATTTTATTTACACAATAAAGCTGTCACAAAGGCAGGGCCAAAACAAAGGGTGGGCAAGAGGGGCATGTGCCCTTGGCACAGTTTTTTTCCAGGTGGGAGGGGAGCAGCGAGTTGCGAGTGTGCAGAAGAATCTGTCCAAATATACCATAGTTTTTACACCACCTCCGTCTATGCTGCAACCTGCCCAAGGCATGAACTTTGGATGTGCCTGAATCCATTGTGTTTCCCCTCCCTGTGGCAACTGCCAAGATCCTCACCCTCTCTCCTAAGCCTGGGATCCTGTCAAAGTCGGCTGCTGGACCAGGGCTGCCACGCTCCCACTTGCAGTACAGGTGAGCGGAGCATGCAAAAGAACACTGCAGTACGATCCCTGCTTCCAGCTCTAAAGTCATGAGAGCTCTTCCCGGGACAGATTGAAGATGTCAGGACGGAGGGAAGACTACAACTTCTAAACCTGTGAGTCCCTACCCGTTCAGATTTATGGTACCATGCTATGCTGTCAACTTGCCCAATACCTTTTGGTTTAGGTTTACCTAAAGAAAAAGTAAAATTTTTGAATAGGTTAGGAGTATACTGGGACTTTTCAAGTGCCACATAGGCAAGTGCTACATAGATGTATTCAACATACGCATTGTATTTATTAAAAAAAAAGATTTTTAACAGGATATAATGTGTACGTGGAATACATCTATGTAACACCTAAAAGAATCCCGGAATATTTCTAACCTATGCAAAAATGTAAGTATAAACAGCAAGGAGAGATGTGGTGTGCTGGCCCAGTAGGCCATATTGCAAGACCAACTCCAGAAAAGTAAAAATATCCACCCTTGCAACCAGGGCACTGCAAGTATGAATTTTCTTTTTATTGCTCCTCATGTCCTCCATGCTCCTGAGTCCTTGTTCTGGCCAACTCCAGTGCTATTCTCTTCCTCTAGAAGCTCCATTGTGTGGAAAATCCTTGACATTTTCCCATACCATACAGGGCCATTAACCCTTTTTAGGCTAGAAGAGGCTGAAGAGGCTAGATTTCGAACGCAGCTGATCACAGCTTACCAAGAAACTGCAATGGACCACTCACAGCACTGTAGGGAGCTTGCTAGAGCAAGGAATAAGGTCATTACTAATACCTTAATGTCCCCTGTTCCTATACTGAGGCTAGGTTCATATCTATGCGGCTCACGGCAACCCGTTCATTTGAATGGACTGCTGTGCCTGCGTTTTCATGCGGGAAAAATGTTCCCACACCTTTTTTAAAACGCAGTCTCAGGCAAATCACATGGTGCTTTTGAACCTGCAATTTCTTGCAACCAAAATGCACTGTGTTTTCATATGCATGGGGGGGCATAAGAATGAATGGCAAGCCCATGTGTCTGTGGAAGAGCAGTGTGGTTTCTTTGTAAGAAACCGTTTCGATTTACATTGTCCCGCACCCGCAACCACCCGCACAAGTGTGAACCTAGCCTAAATGAGAATTTAACACATGCAGTGTGGGAGGCCCCACTGTAAGGGTGTTTTTTTTTATTTACCTGGGATTTAAAGGCTAGGAGGTGGGGGAACCTCTCTCCCATAGCTGCTGTCATATTTTAGAATCAGCGCAGCTGTGCTAGGCTCAATCCGCACATTCACAGTGATTTGTGAATGAATGAACTACAAGTCCTGTCTGCCACCGCAGAAAATTTATTGTTGTTCAGCACCCTCATAGCTCATTGATACATTCTAAAGCTCTGTAACAGCCAATACAGAGTCATGCAAGAAAGCTGGAAGAAGTATCTGCAGAAGCCTGATGTTGCACCAGTTTTCCGCTAATCACAGGTGCAATGCTTTGCAGGTTCCTGTAGGAAAAAATAATTATTTTTCCTAAAAGGTGAATTTAATTTATAAAACTTTATTATGAAAGAGAGAAGATGCTAGGTTCAGCTGGGTATGTAGATGTATGTATGTGACTGTAAGTGTGTATATATACTGTATGTACTGTAGGTACAGTGGATATAAAAAGTCTACACACCCCTGTTAAAATGTCAGGTTTCTGTGATGTAAAAAAATGAGACAAAGATAAATCATTTCAGAACTTTTTTCACCTTTTATGTAACCTATAAACCAGGGGTGTCAAACTGGTGGCCCTGCAGCTGTTGCAAAACTACCCAAGTCCCATCATGCCTCTGCCTTTGGGAGTCATGCTTATAACTGTCAATCTTGCAATGCCTCATGGGACTTGTAGTTTGGCAACAGCTGGAGGGCTGCCAGTTTGACACCTGTGCTATAAACTGTACAACTCAGAACCGCACCGATATGACCGCTGTAGTTGTGGACAATAGGGTGCGACTTGGCATGAGATTTGCAGGTTGCATGGCATGTAAATCGCATTTCAAGTTGCACCCAGTGCTACCGGCGTCTTAATGTAACCTATAAACTGTACAACTCAGTGAACAACAAACTGAAATCTTTTAGGTGGAGGGAAGTTAAAATAAAAACTAAAATAATATGGTTGCATAAGTGTGCACACCCTTAAACTAATACTTTGTTGAAGCATCTTTTGATTTTATTACAGCACTCAGTCTTTTTGGGTATGAATCTAGCAGCATGGCACATCTTGACTTGGTAATTTTCTCCCACGCTTCCTTGCAAAAACACTCCAAATCTGTCAGATTCCGAGGCCATCTCCTGTGCACAGTCCTCTTCAGATCACCCCACAGATCTTCGATCTGATTCAGATCTGGGCTCTGGCTGGGCCATTCAAAAATTTAATCTTCTGGTGAAGCCATTCCTTTGTTGATTTGGATGTATGCTTTGGGTCATTGTCATGCTGAAAGATAAGTTCTTCTTCATGTTCTTCTTTCTAGCAGAAGCCTGAAGGTTTTGTGCCAATATTGACTGGTATTTGAACTGTTCATAATTCCCTCGACCTTGACTAAGACCCCAGTACCAGCTGAAGAAAAACAGCCCCAAAGCATGATGCTTCCACCACCATGCTTCACTGTGGGTATGGTTTTCTTTTGGTGATGTACAGTGTTGTTTTTGCGCCAAACATATGTTTTGGATTTATGGCCAAAAAAGCTCAACCTTGGTTTCACCAGACCATAACACATTTTCCCACATGCTTTTGGGAAACTTCAGATGTGTTTTTGCAAAATATAGCCAGGCTTGGATGTTTTTCTTTGCAAGAAAAGGCTTCCGTCTTGCCACTCTACCCCATAGCCCAGACATATGAAGAATACAGGAGATTGTTGTCACATGTACCACACAGCCAGTACTTTCCAGATATTCCTGCAGCTCCTTTAATGTTGCTGTAGGCCTCTTGGCAGCTTCCCAGACCAGTTTTCTTCTCGTTTTTCATCAATTTTGGAGGAACATCCAGTTCTCTGTAATGTTATTGTTGCGCCATATTTTCTCCACTTGATGATGACTGTCTTCACTGTGTTCTATGGTATATCTAATGCCTTGGAAATTCTTTTGTACCCTTCTCCTAACTGGTACCTTTTAACAATGAGATCCCTCTGATGTTTTGGAAGCTCTCTGCGGACTATGGCTTTTGCAGTAGGATGCGACTAAGAAAATGTCAGGAAAGACCTACTAGAACAGCTTAACATTATCTGGGGTTAATCAGAGGCACTTTAAATGATGGAAAGTGTGTACTAACTTCTATTTAACATGATTTTGAATGTGATTGCTTAATTCAGAATACAGCTACATCCCCAGTTCTAAGAGGGTGTGCCCACTTATGCAACCATGTTATTTTAGTTTTTTATGTTTACTCCACCCACTAAAAGATTTCAATTTGCTTTTCAATTAAGTTGTACAGTTTACAGGTCACATTAAAAGGTGGAAAAAGTTCTGAAATTATTTATTTTTGTCTCTTTTTTTTTTTTTTTTTTTTACATCAACGAAACCTGACATTTTAACAGCAGTGTGTAGACTTTTTATATCCACTGTATGTGTGTTTTTCAAATGCCTCATAGGGGATATTGCTGTGCACTAGGGTGTATATGCCCCTGATCTCTGTTTTCTTTACCCACTCTTGACCCCAGCACATTGTATATTACATATACCTTATCCCTGCACTGTGTACATGACTTTTGCTCCTAACCCCTGCTCTTTGTAATTTATCCAGTCCTAATCAGGTGCATTTATCAAGCATGTATAAGATGATTGGTCATGCACAATGCAAAGGAGGGATGCATTTTGGCATGTTTGCCCTGGGCACTGCATGTCCTTGTCCCAGCACTACACAAAGGTAATGCGCAAGGCTGGTGCGTCCTCTGTTCCTTGTTTTCTAATACGTTTACTGAAGCCTTTGCAGGCTCCAGAGGAAAAAGAAAAAATGAATAATGATTAATCAACATGGGTAAAATTATTTTTTAGAAATCCAAGGGACTATGCTTTTAGTTTTTCATTTCTGTCTGTGGGGATTCCCATTATTCATGACCATTGTCAAAAAACAGAGTGAGGGGAAATTGAACAGTCACCAGAGCGAGAGGTGAGACAAAATTTTCCAATGGGGACCCTTGTTCCTGCAACATCTAGCTCAGAAAGGAAATCTGCTCATCTTTGGAGATTTCTTCTAATTTCCTGTTGTTTCTTCAGGAAAGATAAAGAGAAGTTTCCCCAAGGATACACCTACAGCAAAAAATAACCTGACAGTCTAACCCTTTCCTATTGTATCCATAACTAAAAAAAGTTCAGACTCTACATATATATTTGGTATTTACATTGTTCAACCAAGCCTACCTTATGGCTGTCACTGGCTTGCACAGAGGGTAAAAGAAAGACATGTTATTTGTGAAGGAATGTAAATGTATTCATATCTTGCTTAAATAAAAATAGTTGTATTGATACAATGAAAGTAAGTTCATTCAATTTATATATAATTTCAGGGAATAATTAATTGTTGTGGAAAGTATATTTAACAGAATTGTGATGGTCAGTGGTGACCATCAACTAGTCTTAAGTCTATCTGTGCAGATAATCACAACCTTGTATATGGGATCTTTGCAACTGTGGGCAGGGCATTTCTTTTTTAAAGTGAACGACTATGCACACTAAAGAATTGCATATTCTGAAAAAGCAGTAGAAGTACTTTAAAACAAGAACTCTTTCAACTCTGTGTAGGAATCTAAACACACACAAGAGGGGTTTCTAAACTATTAGGCCTTGTGCACACTAGTGCAGGCCATGTGGCCAATGTTTGTGCGGGCGCATGGCAACCCATTCATTTGAATGGGCTGCTGTGTCTGCGTTTCACGTAAGAAAAAGGTCCATGCACCTTTTAAAAAAATTCCCTGCAGTTCCCTCTCCCGTGATCGCGCTGCGGGCTGAGATGCTTGGGGGTGACATTCAGAATGAATGGCAGCCCCGCACGTCTCACAGGTGCAGCGCGGTTTGGCTGCGGTGGGTTGCGGATGCGGGAACAGGTGCGATTCCCGCAATCTGCCCGCAACTTGCGGACTAGTGTGAACCTAGTCTTAGAAAGTGATTGAAACCTGGCTTTAGAGTCTGTTGTGATCTTACAGGAACTGTGAGAATGAACAGCTAGAGAGGTCAGGGATGGCTTATATTAAAGATCTTTTATTTCTCGTTTCTATGCAGATAGGTTAATGTCCACAATCTGTGCACATGTGCATTTTAAAAATTTTATTTCCTAACGAGCAATAACTAAAATTTAAAACAATACCTCTGGTCTCCTGTGCAGTCACTGTGGAGTAATTTATTCTCAATATTCTCTAAGGCTGCTAGCTTCCTTCTTCCAACAGTAGGGGCAAGAAAAAAGTGGCAAGTCCCAATTTAAATGACTTCACTGTTTTTATTGTGAACGATAAGGATTAATTGCTCAACAGTGATTACAGAATGTCCTTGCTGTGGAGACCAAACTCTTCTCCAGAAACTCCTTTGTTATACGTAATCTATTTTAATACGAGTACGAACAATTAGAATAAGGAAATTGTTCTGAAGATTTTTCATTGTTCAGAAGCTTATAAAACTGTTAATTTAGCTCAGATAAAAAGTACTTCCCATAAAAGGTGAAACAACTAACTGAATATATTTCACTTAGAAAGGTAACTGTTAATCTCAATTTTTGGAGATTTTAGTACAGTATAAGGGAACACCAGTAATTGGCCTTCACTAGATTTAATAAAGCATTTTATTAAATAGATGTCCAGTAAGTATGAATTGTCACATGTTTGATGCGTTTAAATTTCCCAAAAAAGGCGGCCGTACTGAACAAGCAAACAGCTGCAGAAGGGCAGCTATTTGGCACTGGACCCAGAAGATTGTGGCAATCACTGTAGTAGTGTCAGCTACTAAAATGATTCTTTACTTCCAAAACCATAGCTGGAAATCGGCTTTAAATACTTATAACCATACAGGAATGTTTTTGCTTGGCCTATATTATTGTCTCATTTTCTAGCTAATACTAATTTTGGAGAGGAGACATTACCACTTTGTAGTTTTGCATACTGTATACTGTATATTCTGTACTATTAATTTGGGATTTAGCCTAAAGACATAGGTGGTAGTACATACTTCCAAATATTTTACTGTTTTTACAGAAGCACAACTTGGTCTCATATTTTTTTTTATATATGAGGATATTTGTAGTTCCCAAGCGAGGTTTAATTTCAGGAATGGTGATACTGATACAGTTCTTTAAAGTGGAGTTCCAGTCATTTTTGTGTTTTTTATTAAAAGTCAGCAGCTACAAAAACTGTAGCTGCTGACTTTTAATAAACACACACTTACCTGTCCCAGGATCCATTGATGTGCTTACCCGTGCTGTCCTTCTCTCCCTGATGTTGGCATCTCAACTGTGGGCACCAGGCTGTGATAGCTTATGGCTTCAGAGCCAGGTACACATTGCGTATGTGTGAGTCATGCTGCACATTCTGATTGGTCCAACAGTCTTCTGGAACCTGTGACATGTCCCAGAAGACTGCGGGAGGAAGGAGGGGGGCTGAACTTCCGTCTCACTTTGCTTCATCGAACTGAGCCGGAAGTGGGAGCAGGTACCTGTCAAAACCAAGTATTTATTTATTTCAGGTACTTATATAGCGCTGTCCATTTACGCAGCGCTTTCCATATATATTGTACATTCACATCAGTCCCTAACCCTCAAGGGGCGTACAATCTAAGGTCCCTAACTTACATTCATACATACACATACTAGGGACAATTTAGACAGGAGCCAATTAACCTACCAGCATGTCTTTGGAGTGTGGGAGGAAACCGGAGTACCCGGAGGAAACCCACGCAGGCACAAGGAGAACATGCAAACTCCAGGCAGGTGGTGCCGTGGCTGGAATTCGAACCGACGACCCTAGTACTGCCAGGCGGAAGTGCTAACCATTTAGCCACTGTGTTGCCCCACTCCCCCTTCCCCCCAAAAAAGTGCCAAGTATGGCAGTGGAGGGAGGGGGTGGGAGGCAAACAAGCGGAGCTGGAACGCCACTTTAAAGTAGTAATAGGACTACTATTCAACAATTCTTCTTTACTACTAACCAGGGCTTTTTTTTCTCAGAGAATAGGTGCAGGTACTCTCTACCTTTTTTGAGTCAACCCTTGTCTCCGCCCCCTACCTACCTCCAAGCACTGTCCCTTGGTTTCAACCCCCTACCCACCTCCCAGTACTGCCCCTTTTAGAGAATATAGAATCATGTATTGTTTTGTGGTGCTAAGTAATTTAATGTGTTAAATGATAACAAGAGAAGCAGTAAAATGCAGTAGCAGCCAGCAACAATGGACCCCAGCAGCAACAACAGATCTCCCAGCAGCCAGCATCAATAGGCCCTCCACCAGCCAGCAGCAATAGACTCCTCCCTCATCAAGAGATCCTTCCCAGTAAAAATTGACCTCCCCCCCAGCAACATGGACCCCAATGCAAAAATAGATTTCTGCCAGTGACAATAGATAAGCCAGCATCGATAGACCCTCCAGCAAACCCTAGCACCCCTTGACATTACATACATTCAGTGCTGGAGGTGCCGAAACTGCGTTTGCCCACTTTCTCGCTGAAAAAAAGCCCTGCTACCAACCATCCAAACCAATACAAATGATCTTGAACAACCTAAATTTGTTCTTGGCTTTATCCTTTGCTCATTTTAATTTGTACGATTTTGATATGTTTTTGATTGTTTATTTAGGATTACCTAACCGTAATTACAGTTTAGTGAGGAATAAATGACTGTTAATGGTTAGTCTTTCTTTATATTTTAAAAGCTCACTCATGACCATTGTTTTTGTAATTTCTACTTGAGCCATCAGAAAACTCATGTGATGCCGTATAAAATACATTTGCTGTTCTTTTACACATTTTTAAGTTTTTAGTTGGGTAAAGCAGTGTAATGGAATACAGTATTTTCAAAAGCAACAAAAAACTGATTTCATTGATACAGTTACCGTATATACTCGAGTATAAGCCGACCCGAATATAAGCCGAGGTACCTAATTTTACCACAAAAAACTGGGAAAAACTATTGACTCGAGTAAAAGCCGAGGGTGGGAAATGAGGCACCTACTAGTCAATGTAAAAAATAAAGATAGAGACCAATAAAATCACATGAATATTTATTTAAACGAAAAACAGTAAAATAGCTCTGTAAGTGGAAAATGGGGTCAACAAAAACAATATGGTATCAAAAATACCGTATCTTGTGGGAGGAATAGTGCCCCATCATTGGTATCAGTGGGAGGAATAGTGCCTCATCATTGGTGTCAGTGGGAGGAATAGTGTCCCATCATTGGTGTCAGTGGCAGGAATAGTGCCCCATCATTGGTGTCAGTGGGAGGAATAGTGCCCCATCATTGGTGTCAGTGGCAGGAATAGTGCCCCATCATTGGTGTCAGTGGGAGGAATAGTGCCCCATCATTAGTATCAGTGGGAGGAATAGTGCCCCATCATTAGTATCAGTGGGAGGAATAGTGCCCCATCATTAGTATCAGTGGGAGGAATAGTGCCCCATCATTAGTATCAGTGGGAGGAATAGTGCCCCATCATTAGTATCAGTGGGAGGAATAGTGCCCTATCATTGGTGTCAGTGGGAGGAATAGTGTCCCATCATTGGTATCAGTGGGAGGAATAGTGCCCCATCATTAGTATCAGTGGGAGGAATAGTGCCCCATCATTGGTGTCAGTGGGAGGAATAGTGCCGCATCATTGGTATCAGTGGGAGGAATAGTGCCCCATCATTGGTGTCAGTGGGAGGAATAGTGCCCCATCATTGGTATCAGTGGGAGGAATAATGCCCCATCATTGGTGTCAGTGGGAGGAATAGTGCTTCATCATTGGTGTCAGTGGGAGGAATAGTACCCCATCATTGGTATCACTGGGAGGAATAGTACCCCATCGTTGGTATCACTGGGAGGAATAGTGCCCCATCGTTGGTGTCAGTGGGAGGAATAATGCCCCATCATTAGTATCAGTGGGAGGAATAGTGCCCCATCATTGGTGTCAGTGGGAGGAATAGTGCCCCATCATTGGTATCACTGGGAGGAATAGTGCCCCATCGTTGGTGTCAGTGGGAGGAATAATGCCCCATCATTAGTATCAGTGGGAGGAATAGTGCCCCATCATTGGTGTCAGTGGGAAGAATAGTGCCCCATCGTTGGTGTCAGTGGGGGGAATAATGTCCCATCGTTAGTATCAGTGACACCAATGATGCGGCACTATTCCTCCCACTGACACCAATGACACTTGCTGATCCCTGTTGCAGTATGTGGTTGCAGCAGCACCTCTGCACTGCACACTTACCGGCTTTTCCCTCACTCGATTTTCGTGGGTCCGCTCGGCTCCGCCTCCTCGCCCGTGATTGGCCGCCTGTGTACCTTTACTGAGCTACAGTTCTGGCGGCCAATCACCGGTGAGGAGGCGGAGCCGAGTGGCAGGAGTGAGGGAGTGGCTGGAGTGACGGAAGGAGCAGCGCTTCCTGGATGGATCATCGTGGGAGCCAGGTAAGAGACAGCAGCCCTCTGCCCACCCCTGTACGCGCCCCCCTTGACGGAGCCTCGCGCCCCCCAGACGTTGACTCGAGTATAAGCCGAGGGGGCCGTTTTTCAGCACAAAATATGTGCTGAAAAACTCGGATTATACTCGAGTATATACGGTAGATCATTTCTATAAATTGCTAAATATTTTTTAAGATTGCAGTTCCAATGCAAGGAAAATCAAACAGACTTCTCTTCTAGGCTTAGGTTCACACCAACTGCTGAAAAATGCAAGTGTGTCTCTCTCCCAGTCCAGCAATCTTCTTTAGCCACTTCCGTACCATGAGGCTCCATGCACGCGGGGCGTTTTAATAACGCTGGTAACGTTAGCTGTGTAAAGTCACGATAAAAACATGATTTTTTTAGCATTTTGTGCATTAGCGTTTAGCGGCGTCTTGCCGCGTTTAGCAGCGTTTTCCCGCGTTTAAGTTTTTTAGCGTTTTTTTTTTTAGCAAGAAAAATTTTTTTGTTTTGTTAAAGTCCAAAACCGGCATTTAACCGCGTTTTGCCGTGTTTTTCAGCGTTAGAACATTTTTACAGCTAAAAAAACTCCTCTAGAAACCCACTAGTTCTGGGGTGTTTTTTCCAGCCAAAAAACGTCCCTGCCAAAAAATCATAACTGTTGATTACAGTCTATGTGTACATGGACACATAGGATAACATGCTGGGAAGTTTACTGGCTGTAGAAAAAAACGTCAAAAGCAAAAACAGCAGCTGTAAAAACATCCAGTGTGCATGAAGACTGAAAGTCTTATTTTAGCTTAAATTTTCACTCCATAAGACGCACTTTTTTCCCCACAAACAATGGATAGAAATGTCTGTGCGTCTTATGGAGTGAATATGGAGCGGCCGGCCCGGTATTTCCCCCGTGTTAGAATACCAGGCCGGCCGCTCAGCTCTTCTCTACAGACCTCCAGCAGTCCTACCTGTTCCTCGGTCCAGCAGTGTCCTCAGTCTTCTCTCCCCGCTGCCGGCATGGGCACCCAGCTGTGACAGCTTGCAGCTTCACAGCCGGGTGCGCACTGCGCTTGGGCAAGAAGCGCTGCGCTTTGTGAATGGCCCTGTAATCTTCTGGGACCTGTCATGTGTCCCAGAAGATTACAGGGAGGGGGAAGTACAACTCCTCAGAAGTGGGAGCGGGTACCTGTCAAATTCAGGTACCCGCTCCCCAAAGGTCCGCAGTCTCTGGTCTTCTGTACTATGTCCGCATCTCTGGACATTTCCTGTACTGTGTTCACAGTCTCTGATCATCTCCTGTAGTATGTCTGCAGTCTCTGGTCATCTCCTGTAGTATGTCCGCAGTCTCTGGTCATCTCCTGTACTATCTCTGCAGTCTCTGGTCATCTCCTGTACTATGTCCGCAGTCTCTGGTCATCTCCTGTACTGTGTCAGTCTCTGGTCATCCCCTGTACTGTGTCCGCAGTCTCTGGTCATCCCCTGTACTGTGTCCGCAGTCTCTGGTCATCTCCTGTACTATGTCCGCAGTCTCTGGTCATCTCCTGTACTATGTCCGCAGTCTCTGGTCATCTCCTGTACTACGTCCGCAGTCTCTGGTCATCTCCTGTACTATGCCCGCAGTCTCTGGTCATCTCTTGTACTGTGTCCGCAGTCTCTGGTCATCTCTTGTACTGTGTCCGCAGTCTCTGGTCATTCCCTGTACTGTCGGCAGTCTCTGGTCATCTCCTGTACTATGTCCGCAGTCTCTGGTCATCCCCTGTACTGTGTCCGCAGTCTCTGGTCATCTCCTGTACTGTGTCCGCAGTCTCTGGTCATCTCCTGTGCTGTGTCCGCAGTCTCTGGTCATCTCCTGTGCTGTGTCCGCAGTCTCTGGTCATCACCTGTGCTGTGTCCGCAGTCTCTGGTCATCTCCTGTACTGTGTCCGCAGTCTCTGGTCATCTCCTGTACTGTGTCCGCAGTCTCTGGTCATCTTCTGTGCTGTGTCGCAGTCTCTGGTCATCTCCTGTACTGTGTCCGCAGTCTCTGGTCATCTTCTGTGCTGTGTCGCAGTCTCTGGTCATCTCCTGTACTGTGTCCGCAGTCTCTGGTCATCTCCTGTACTGTGTCCGCAGTCTCTGGTCATCTCCTGTACTGTGTCCGCAGTCTCTGGTCATCTCCTGTACTGTGTCCGCAGTCTCTGGTCATCTCCTGTACTGTGTCCGCAGTCTCTGGTCATCTCCTGTACTTTGTCCGCAGTCTCTGGTCATCTCCTGTACTGTGTCCGCAGTCTCTGGTCATCTCCTGTACTGTGTCCGCAGTCTCTGGTCATCTCCTGTACTGTGTCCGCAGTCTCTGGTCATCTCCTGTACTGTGTCCGCAGTCTCTGGTCATCTCCTGTACTGTGTCCGCAGTCTCTGGTCATCTCCTGTACAGTGTCCGCAGTCTCTGGTCATCTCCTGTACAGTGTCCGCAGTCTCTGGTCATCTTCTGTGCTGTGTCCACAGTCTCTGGTCATCTCCTGTACTATACCTGCAGTCTCTGGTCATTTCCTGTACTGCAGTCCATTGATTCAGAATATTTTTTTTCCTATTTTCCTCCTCTAAAATTTAGGTGAGTCTTATGGAACGAAAAATACGGTAGATTGATTATAAATAGCTTCCCCCTACTACATTCAACTCCTGATAGGGAGTTAGAGCTAAAACAACGTGGAGATCCTAAGAATCCTGGGATATTTAAAAATGTAGTAGGCAGCTCATCCCAAGAACAATTTTCCATTACTGAATCATTATTTATGCCTAAAAAGACATTTGTAACTTTGAGTAAAGACCATTATTACACTTAACCAGCTTGAAGTTACCGAGGCATGTGGTCATATTGCAATTCCATTGCAGTTATGCACATTCCATAAATCTCTTGTACCATACAAAATGAAAATGCCTAGAGTTACATGATGAATACCTAATATAATGTCTTATCCAGCCACATAGGAGCTTATTTAATATGAAAGTGCTCTGTAGTTACCCATAACAGCTAATTGTGCTTTGGCTTTTGGAAGTTTTGTGCAGCCAAATCAAAAATAAAAATGTAAGGTAATGAACTTTACTTTCAGACTGCATATGCAAATGTAACAATATAATACCTAACATGGAAAATTCATCACATCATTTTTATCATGATGCACTCTATAACTATACATCACTTTTTTTAAATTGGTTTGCAGGGTAGTTGCATTAATTTCGGACGTTGTAAAATTTTGCGTTTTAATAATTATTTAACAGTGGGCAAAGCCTGAAAATATTA
This sequence comes from Staurois parvus, assembly GCF_062004578.1. Classification (NCBI taxonomy): domain Eukaryota; kingdom Metazoa; phylum Chordata; class Amphibia; order Anura; family Ranidae; genus Staurois; species Staurois parvus. The sequence continues at coordinate 18,344,920 of NW_028317892.1, forward strand.
ATCCTAGATAGTTTTATGTATTATTTTTTTTTATGTTTACGTCCCTTGGTTGAGTTAATGCCAGGCCATAGACATTAGAAGATGGTAGACTGTGATCCTAACACTTTTACAAGCTTTCTTGCCTAGTCAGTTAAAGTGGTAGTAAGTTACATTTTTATACCTTTACCTACAGTTAAGCCTATAATAAAGCTTACCTGTATGTAAAATGATCATCTCCTAAGCGTGCACCATTTAGGAGATATTCTAGTGAGCTGCAGCAGGTGACATTATCCGCGCTTGTGCTCTGAAGGAACGGCAGACCTGTGCTGTTCCTTCAGAGCTGTGTGCCAAGGCTGTAGCTCCCGCGTGTATGCAGGAGTGACGTCATCACGGCTCTGGCCATTCAAGTGGTTGCAGCCTGGGAACCCAGAAGAAAGACCGGGTGAAGATGGAAGCCTTCTCAGCAGTGACAGCGTGCCGCTGGAGGGCTTCATTCTCAGGCAAGTCTTTCATAGCATATTATGACATTACCTTGCAGGGGAAAATATATATATTTTTTTTTAGGTTTATTACCGCTTTAAAGGGTTAATTCACCTTTACCAAAATAAAGGCTTATGCAGAAAAAGGACTCGTACCTCATGAAGCCTGACTGAAAAAAGAGAGGCCCAGATGTTAGTGTTCACCTCTACCATCACAGGAGCAAGCTCTTTTTCCCGGATTCCAATCCCTTTTTATGTGCTCCTGATGCAGTAGCCGTGAACTCAGACTTTGAGAGCTCCCTCCTGTGATGGTGGATATGAACAGTAATAGCTGGGCCTCTCTTACCAATGTTCTTAGCAGCATCCAGAGAGTTTCCAGTCATGCTTCATGAGGTCCGTGAATGGCCTACACCTATAGCAAGGACATTAGTCGAGGCTGCACAGTTTGTTTTTATCTACAGACACTTATTATCTCTGTAAGCAGTTTTTCGGTAAAGGTGAGTTGAACCTTCAGGCTCGGTTCACACTATTGCTGGCCATGCCACGGAACCCATTCATTTGCCACATTTCCCACAGAAAAAAGGTGGATTCATCTTTTTAAAAATGCAGCCACATGGTCTTTTTTTCTCACTGTGGGCAGAGATGAGTGGGGGTGCCATTCAGAATGAATGGCAGCCCCACACGTCTCACAAGAGCAGCGTGATTTGGCTGCTGGTGGTTTCAGGTGCAGAGAAGAGGTGCTATACCCGCAACCAGCCGGCAAGTGTGATCTTAGCCTTAAGTAATTACCACAAAGTGTGGTACCCTTGGCAACCAAGAAGATTCCATTTGGTTTGAGTTAAAGCAAACCTGTACCAGGTTTACGTTGATGCTGCATTTACCCTCAAGCATGTACCTACCTTTCCTTTAATTCCCCGCCGCTCTGTTTAGCACCAGGAGCTGAAGAAAATACACAGTACCCACCTTTACATTGTGGTGTTGGAACATTCTTTTGGGTCCTGGACCAAGCACTACTGCTAAAAGCGGCTATCCCCGCTTCAGTCGATCCTGAATACGGCTGCCAGACTCATTCACCTTTCCAACTGCTCCGTCTCCGCCACCCCCCTCTGCCAATCCCTCCACTGGCTTCCGATTGCGCAACGGATCAAATTCAAAATCCTAACGCTGACGTACAAAGCTGTCCACCATACTGCCCTGAACTACATCTCTGACCTAATATCCAAGTACCGCCCAGCACGCACACTCCACTCCTCACAAGACCTCCTTCTCTCTAGTTCCCTGGTCTCCTCCTCCCATGCCCGCCTCCAGGACTTCTCCAGGGTGTCACCCATCCTCTGGAACTCCCTGCCCCAACCCATCAGATTATCACCTACTCTCCTCTCCTTTAGGCGCACCCTGAAAACCCATCTCTTCAGGGAAGCCTACCCCACCCCCTGCTAACTTGACCGACCTCCTCCACTCTTCCTACCACTCCATCCCCTACAGCTATCTCCTCCTGTGCCACCATCCCCTCCCTCCTAGATTGTAAGCTCGAAAGAACAGGGCCCTCGATCCCCTCATGTATCGCATTGTATTGGTATTGTTCTGTCACATGTTCTGTCTCCCTTTGTAATGTACAGCGCTGAGCGAACTATTGGCGCTTTATAAATACTGTATAATAATAATAATAAAAGTGAACCGGTCATAATTGGCAATTAATATTCTGAAAATATACATATATAAGCAGAGCTTATCAGCCATGTGTGCAATGTGTGCAGTGCACACAGGCCCTATGGGAATGAGGCCCCTGTTCTCTCTTCCCACAGCACGAGTCAATTCAAATCAATTTGCAGCCATTACTAGTTTGCCAGCAATATGCCTTGTCTGCTGCCACTGCATCCCGTTTTTGAGGGTGGGCCGCAGGTGCCCATAATATGCTGATCGCATGTGAGTGAGGCATGCACATCTAGTCAAGCAAGGAATGACTGCAATGCTCTGACAAAGAATGGCATAAACATATACTCCTACGCTGGAGGATGGACTCCACAGAGGTATGAGACCACAAGTGGGATGCCTACAAACTGTAGGCCTTGCTGCCCTCAACGGACCAGGGGGATCCAGAATACTGCGTACAAAGAAATAAACAGAGAGCGCACGGGCCTAGTGCATTCACTTTTTAAAAGGTCATTTATTCAATAAATAAGTGGTAATATACTCACAAAGGAACAAATGTCAAGGGCACATCATATATAGTACAGCAAGGTCCAGTCACACTGGATGATATCCGTAATGAGACTCCTAGAGCTCCAAATGGCTGACGCGTTTTGAGGGCTGGCCTCTTCATCAGAGCCATCAGTCAGTGTACTTTGCCTTTTTTTCATGGTACTGTTGTCCCATAGGCATCTGCATCTAGTAGTGATGAGGTTAGATTGACATGCGCATTTAGGCCTATAGAAAGAGAGAAGGGCATACCATAGACTCTAGATACCAAAAAGTGCCCTTATTAGGTATAGGTTGATTAGTAATCATTTATCTGTATCGTGGTAATATATGATAACATATAAACGTTGGTGCTATTTTATTGCTTTAAAAGCAGTGCTGCTGTTACTCAGTCTACTATCCCACCAGCAAGCATGCAATGAGTATTGCTATTGTCATGAGCTGTTCATCAATTGGTGTGTGTATATAGCTAGCCAGCATTAAAAGTTTTATTCTGTTTGTATACTGTGTGGTTATGTGTGTGTGTATACAGCGAAAGGATGTGTTAGAGTGTGTATGCAGTGTGTGCATAGCTGTTGCTTCTCTACTGTGCATAAGGGGATTGTTTTGAAATGATTCATAAGGGGTGGTATGTGCTGGGCTGGGTATACTTCTGACCCCTGCACTGTGTACAATACATGCACCTAACCACTGCACTGTGTACCCATTGTTGGTGTAATGTTGCTACAATTTTCTGTTTGCCGGGCTATATCGTACTCATTCTTTTCCTCTTGTTGTCAAAGGGTGCCTCCAAGTCTTATAAGGGATCCCAATTTATGATCTTGCACACAGGCCCACTGCATTCAGAAAATGCCCATGATGAGAATGCATGTGGAGTGAAAGCAAAGGGTTAGTAGCCGGTGATGTACTGAAGTAATTACAGCAACAATAGCATTAAGCAGATGCTGCTCTGCATGATGCAATGCCTCTCCACACAGTAACTGATCAGATTTCCTGGATATAATTTAACTAGTACAAATTCTAGCCTTTGTGCATGCTGATTTCCTTTCATCTGTGATTGACTAGCATTTCCATTGTGGCATTGACAATGAACAGCACTTTTCTTTCTTTTTCTTTTTTTTTTTTTTTTGTACCCTTACTTTTTATTTATCTAGCTGATGTCTATGTGTCTCCATTATTGCATGAAGGTACAGACAAAATGACTTGTTGTTCTACAATAAAAGACACATTGTTCAGCTAGAATCTAGATGAATGCCATTTAATCTAATTCCACAAGCAGATATCTACCTAGTCATTTTCAAAATAACACATGTAATAGGAAATATTAAAATAAGTGATCATGACATAGATACTCTTAAAAGTTAGGGCCTTCCTGCTTTTTTTCATTGTTTTTTACATTGCATTCATCATTTTTGTGTTTTATACACAAATCTAAAAATTCTGTTTACCTCTCCAATATTTCTTTTTGCAATTTAGTGATAAAGCCTGCTTTAGTGAAATTTGCCCAAAAAATATATTTATATCTTCCACCACTCTATCAACCTGTTTTTTTTATATCTAAAAATTGTTCATCAACAGTCCTATTTCCTATGCCAAATTCACAGTCAAATGAACATCCACAGCATGGAAGGCACACCTTGGTAATATGGCCACTGATCATTACAGTGCATTTTCCATGGTCCTTTACAACAGCTTTTTTTTGGGTCATTCCATTGACATGATAGTGGGAGCGTTTTAGACACCTATTGAATCAGCTAAGCATGTTGTTGAAGGGGAATGTACTCTAATACCGCTGCAGGGATCACCCAACCCATATTAAGAAGAAACTGTGTAGTTTCGTAAAAACATTAGACTTTGGGCTTGAGATGCCCTGGAGACATTATTATCAATTTTTGACATTCTTAGAGAAACTCAGATTTTTAGATCAGTGAATGTTGGAGAGAAGTGCAGGCTTGCAAGAAGAAGGCTTATCCGTTATCTTCTCCATTAGGCCTTGGGGAAATGCTTTGAGAAATGATTATGCAGGTGCAATACCACATGGCTTGCTGCTTCAGGCCGATCAAGCGAATACTGATTGAAATTTAGCAAACCTGAACTTAGAGGGGGCTAATTCCTGTTAAATTCTGGCCATTTTAGCGTAAACAGGCAACCTACTGCAAAAATGCTGCCATTGAGGATGTACCAATGCAAAAACTATTTTGTTATACAAGTTTTATTGAAGTGTTACTAAACCCACAACATTAAAATCAGTCTGTATATGCAGTAAGTCATGCTTGTTATATTCACTATGGAACCTAATGGGTTAATCCTCTGCATTGTGTAAAAATAATGCTGTTTGATCCTGACTTCTCGGATTCCCCCCCTTCTTCCAGTGTCCCCCTCTTATCTCCTTATAAGACATATTGTGTGGAGACACTGCACATGCTTAGTTTGGTTTGTAATGCTAGAGAGGTTTTATTTTTTTTCTTGGGAGGGTCCATGTGATCAACACAGGGCCAATCAGCACTGAGCAGACAAAGGTCAGTGGCTCTGCATCCTCCTAGAGCAGAAAGAAAACTTCTCTTACAAGCTTTTACCAGTGCTTTGCTGAACACTGATAGAAGTCACAACATTGCTATATACTGCTGATGAGAAAAGGTATTTAGCAATTTATATTTACTAAAATAATTGCATTGCTATGTTGTGTGTACTGTGAGAGACCAGATATAGTGAATGCCAGGTTCTGGGTTTAGTAAAACTTTACATTTTCAGCATACAGGTGCAAACTCCACCAACCCATGAGGAATCTACCATCAGCCCACAACAAGTCACTGTCCAGAAATGGGGAAGGTGAGCTTTCCAGAAGTTTTAATGGGCAAGATTCTTTGAGTAAAAAGATAAAGAGCTAAGGTAGGAAAGAGAGAGTGGAGAAGAGAAGGAGAGGAAAAGAAAAAAAAATGGGAGAAAAAGCAGCAAGGGAGGCGGGTAGGAGGACAAGGGATATCACGCGGGTCCATTCAGTGGCAGTAATCTACTAGTACATGAGCAATGCTCGCAGAAAGAATAGGGAGCAATCGATGTTCAAGTGCTCAACATGACCTAACCATGGGACCCAGACCTTAAGATAATTGCAAAGGGTAATTTTTTGTGCACCATAGGCCCCAAGAGGTGCTGTTTGACCTCAGCAAAGGGTATCGACGGCCATATCCAGGCCCCTGCTACTCCCATCTGCCAGGCTGGTAGAAAAATTTACCCCGCCAGCTTCCTTTTATTTAGGCTTGGGATTGGCAAGTGCAGAAGTTCCTCCCAGGGTTTTCAAGGTAAATTGACATGTAGAACCAAGGGAAGCATGTTATAGACCCTAATCAAGAAGCGGGTGGCCACAGGACAGGTCCACCAAATATGCAGTAGGGTGCCCCAATCAATGAAGCCCCAAAAACAGCACGTGGGGGCATTGGTAACAAATTTGAACAGACAATCGGGTGATTTACCAGTGGGACAGCACTTCATAAGCCTTTTCCTGTGCAAGTACATTAAGCGAACATTTTGAGGAGGCCAATCAAATAGTGATCCATTCCCACGTATCAAGGGTGGTACCTGTAATGGTTGTGCATTAGACACATGGAAGCTGTAGGCGACAACCATCTTGTTAAGGCCTCAGCCATTTTGTTTTTCATAAGCCCTGTAATAATACACCCTCCCTCCTCCTGCAAAACTATGGAATTCATAGCTGTAATATTTAACACACTTCCAAAGAGCCTGTTATCTCAACTTAGGGACAGCAGACACCAGCACACAGACCTGGTTCAGAGCTGTAAACTGCTAATTGAGGCCTGGCAGGTCTACAGACCATAAAAACCTCTACAGATTAACACTTCCCTCTGACCTATTGTAAAACAATGACAAAATCCGTTACGACAAAATAGTTCTGTCACACAGGCTGTGTAAGGCAATTAAAGCACTAGAACATATAGCGTGCTATAAGAAGTCTACACAGAAAGCAGCTATGGGCGACCGCTCTGAGACCTCTGCCCAATTCCCACACACGTTTTATAAAATCCAGTAGGACCAAGACACATTAATATTAAGTATATATTTGAATGGGGAAAATCCTACTGAACAAATCAAGGTCATACATGACTAAGCACATACTAAAGGGGAGAAAGCAGTCTCCTCCCTCCTGGGTGACATACTCCTCTGAAATACTCTGTGTTTGGTATCCTTGATCACAAAATATAATTATGAACAATAATCTAACAGTTTTCAGAATACAACTTGTACATAGTGGAAGATATTAATATTAGTATAAAACTGTGTGTAAGTGAGGGCCTGGTACAGTCATACACATGATGACCTCCCAGCCACCACCCCTTAAGCCAGATGATTGGTCAGATGGTCTCTGTCAACACTCCTTTGATATGACAGAAAAGGAAAATGTCAGGAGCCTCTGACAGCTCTCGCTTTAACATCAACCAAGGAAAACCTAACCAGACTTGAGAAGGCCATTGCACCATTTTTGCTTAGACAATTGGACTCTGCTAAAACCAAGAACTTCGCAAGTATTCTTCCTTTTTAACTCCTGTTTAATTCTCTGTTGCTTTATGGTTTCTTTATTTCCTTGTAACACCTTTTTTTCTGTAAATAGTTTATTTGCACCTTTTTGACCTTTTCATTATTAAAACCTATTTTGAAAAGTGTTCAACTGTCCCTAAGGCTTTTAAAAGCAAACCAAAAGAATCCCTGTCTCTTGACTAGTGCTACTATATTACAAATCTCTGACCATACCTGTCTGTGTATATTGCAGACGTTTATATTAAATCATAGTTGTTATTTATAGGATTAGGAGTTTCCTCCTTCTTAGTCAAAAGGTGATGGTGATAGCGTAAAGAGTTAACTGCTTAGTTAACTTAACCCAATGGCAATCGCTCTCAGGCTGCTGGTCCCTAGTTTGTGACCCCACGAGCTGGAAAATCTTTGTGCAGGGTACAGCTGAAAGTGGCATTGTTACATAAGTGACAGCATGGTGTGAGATTGGCCGGTCCATTGTCATGAGTTGGTCAGAAGGGCAGGAGTCGGACAACGCGTTCGTCACAGTACCCAGGTCCTACTCCCACTTAACCATATATGGGAGCCTGTTTGTTCCTATGGAATTCATGACACATAAAGGGCCTAGGCCTTTTTCAAAAAGGATCTTTCCTCCAACGGTTCTTGAGGAGTGTTAAGTGCGAGGAGTTTTAGTATGGCGCAAAACCAAAGCTGAAAGAATAACGCTGAATGACTAATATCATTTGCACAGCCAGTCTTGGTGACAGTTTTCACCTGGTATAGGTCATGACTAATGTTTATTGCACACTAGTCTGAGGAATTTTCTTGCAACACATGGTTTTATGTTGCACTCCATTGCAAAAAATGGTGCAGGTCTACTGACAGCCCATTCAAAATGAATAGTCTTCCTTAATATAACATGTATTGGCGCTCAAAGAAACAAATGTATTAAAGCACCATAATGTGAGTAGGTCAAACAATAACTTCCATTGACCAGTCATGGCTTCACCAACTTGTATACTGACTGTTTGTTGTGGTTGGTAACCAGTTAGGTTTAATATTGCCCTATTGATTTAGTTGCTCTGTGATCTGCTTGGCTAAATGAACATATATTCTTCAAATCTACACAGAAGATGATGTGATACTAAATATTTTACTGTTGATATCAAGGCAGTAAAGAATTGTAAATCTTCCAATGGGGAACACCTGTTGAGGCAATTTTCACTTACATTCGAGAAATTTCACTTTCTGTTCTGTTTCTTTCTCAAAAAGGGAGAGGTAATTTCCCTATTGGGACATCTTCCCCAGGCTTCCCTTCGTGCTTAACAAATATGAACCTAAGGCCCTTTTCTCAGATGTTATGTGCTAATCATAGATTTGATTGGATGCCCCTTCCCTTCAACAGAGATCTTGTGACCCAAGAAACTGAAGTATTAATCCCCAATGAGGTCAAGAATATAGCTTTTATATTACTAGAATTCTTTTTTATCCATCCCAGAAGGATTGGTAACCTTGCATTATGTTAACATTTAAAGCACAGGCCCATTTTAAGTATCTTATTTTATTCAGGAAATTTGCAGTAGTATAAAACAAAAAAGCAGACAGACCGTTTTATGTCCAGCATGTGCTTATTTTCTCTTCATTGTAACTACTGGACTCATTTGTACATTTCTTAATTGTAATATTCCTCAGCTTTAAAAATCAGAAAATGTGGCTGTGAAAAGAATGGAACCATATTTGAAAAGTAGGTCATGGTTATTAAAATACTTCTAGTAGGAAGCTGTCATGTAGGTTTTACATAAAGGTTGCTGGTAATGTTTTCAGTGTGTGTGTATGTATGTATATATATATATATATATATATAATATAAAATGTAATAACGTGCATAAACCTGACACAGGTTTTGAAATTTTGGCATCATTGCTATTGAAAATATAACTGATCATTCCAAACATTTTGTTTTGTAAGGATAGTGATCATATGAAGCCATTTGATATCACATAGTTGTTTGGCTCCTTTTTAAACCATAATGATAACAGAAATCACCCAAATGACCCTGATCAAAAGTTTACATACCCTGGAATGTTTGGCCTTGGTACAAGGTGACACACACGGGTTAAAATGTCAGTTAAAGGTTAATTTCCACATCTGTGGCTTTTTAAATTGCAATTAGTGTGTGTGTATAAATAATCAATGTTTGTTAGCTCTTACATGGATGCTCTGAGCAGGCTAGATACTGAGTCATGGGGAACAGAAAAGAACTGTCAAAAGACCTGTGTAACAAGGTAATGGATCTTTTATAAAAATGGAAATGAATATAAAAACATATCCAAAGCCTTGAATATGCCAGTCAGTACTTTTTAATCACTTATTAAAGCAGAGCTCCACCCAAAAGGGGAAGCTCTGCTTGTTTGCACCCTCTCCCCCTCCATTGCCACATTTGGCACTTTTTAAGGGGAAAGGGGGAGCGGGTACCTGGTTTAGACAGGTTCCCACTTCCAGGCTCAGTTCGCTGTGGCGAATTGAGGCAAAAGGTCACCCCCCTCCTTCCCTCTGCAGTCTTCTGGGATACATCACAGGTCCCAGAAAATGATGGGACCAATCACAAGGCACAGCACAACTAGTGCACGCGCAGTAGGAAACTGGCTTCACCTCCGGTTTTCCCTTACTTGCAATGCCGGTGCCGAAGAACTAGCCCAGGTGACAATAGCACTGGACCCCTGGACAGGCAAGTGTCCTTATATTAAAAGTCATCAGCTACAGTACTTGTAGCTGCTAAATTTAAATTTTTTGGGGGGAGCCTGGATCTCTTGATACCAAGCCAAGGTCAGGTAGACCAAGAAAGATTGCAGCCACAACTGACAGAAAAATTGAGATACAAAGAAAAACCCACATGTAACCTCAGTAGAAACACAGGCTGCTCTGGGAAAAGACGGTGTGGTTGTTTCAAGAAGTACAATATGATGATATTTGAACAAAAATGAGCTGCATGGTGGACTTGCAAGAAAGAAGCCTTTACTGCCGCAATGCCACAAAATAAGCCCAGTTGCAATATATCTGACAACACCTTGACATGCCTCACAGCTTCTGGCACACTGTCATTTTGAGTGACAAGACAAAATTAGAGCTTTATGGTCACAACCATAAGCACTGTTTGGAGAGGGGTCAACAAGAGCTATAATGACAACAGTACCATCCCCACTGTGAAGCATGTTGGTGATTCACTGATGTTTTGGGAGTGTGTGAGCTCTAAGGGCACTGGGAATCTTGTGAAAATTTATGGCAAGATTAATGTAGCATGTTATCAGAAAATACCAGGAGACAATTTGCATTCTTCTGCATAAAAGCTACGTATGGTACACTCTTGGACTTTCCACCATGACAATGATCCTAAGCACAAGGCCAAGTTGACCCTCCAGTGGTTACAGAAGAAAAAGGTGAAGGTTCTGGAGTGACCATCACAATCTCCTGACCTTAATATCAACAATCCACTCTGGGGAGATCTCAAATGTGTGGTTCATGCAAGACGCCCAAAGACTTTTCATGACCTGGAGGCATTTTAGCAAGATGCATGGGTAGCTATACTACCTCCAAGAATTTGGGGCCTTATAGACAACTATTACAAAAGACTGCCCGCTGTCATTGATGCTAAAAGGAGCAATACACAGTATTAACCGCTTCCCGACCACTCTATAGCAGATATACTGATACAGGGTGGCAGGGGTGCGCAAAATCACGTATATATTCGCGGCTCCGTTTGTCAATCGCCGGGTCCCGGCCGGTGATTACTTGCTGGCACCCGGTGATTCATGGGCATCTCGGACGGGGAGGAGAACTGTTTGTAAACAAAACAGTTCTCCTCCCTGTCAGCTCGTGCACGCTGCTAAAAATCCCAATATATTTTCTGCCATTTGTAAACGCTATAACTTTTACGTAAACCAATTAATTTACACTTATTGGGATTTTTTAGCAAAGACCTGTAGCAGAATACATTTTGGCCTAAATTTATGACGAAACTTGATTTTTTAAAAAATTTTTTACTGCACATGTTTAATAGCAAAAAGTCAAAAATATTGTTTTTTTTCTCAAAATTGTCGGTCTTTTTTTTATAGCAAAAAATATAAAAACCGCACAGGCGATCAAATAACACCAAAAGAACGCTCAATCCGTGGGGAAAAAAAGGACATAAATTTAATTTGGGTACAGCGTTGCATGACCACGCAATTGTCAGTTAAAGTAATGCAGCGTCATAATGCAGCGTCATAATGCAAAAAATTGGGGTAAAAAGGGGGGAAAATTCTCAGGAGGGCAAGTTGTTAAGAACTAAGAGCCTGTTGATAATTATTTCTATCACAAAGGATGCATGCATTGCTTGTGATAAGAATAAAAGTGATTAAAACTCTTTTTTAAAAGGACAGTGTAAACAAAAAAAATTTTAATTAATTTTAAACTAAAAAGGTTTAAAGTGCATGTGTAAATTATGTTCAAACCACACATGTGAGGTATTGCCACGAACGTAGGAGCAAGAGCAATAATTCTAGCACTAGACCTCCTCTGTAACTTTACACTGGTAACCTGTAGAAATTTTTAAATTGTCACTCATGGAGAATTTTAAGTACTGTAGTTTGATGCCATTCCACAAGCAATTTTAAAACATGACATGTTGGGTATCTATTTATTCGGTGTAACATCATCTTTTACAAAAAAATTGGGGTATGTATTGTGTTTTTTCTTAATCATTAAAGTATTTTTTCCAAAAAATATGTTCATTTTTAAAAAACTGTTCATTTCGGTTTTGGTTCTTGGCCAAGTGCATCCTGAATTTTCGGTTTCGGCACCAGAATTTTAATTTCAGTGCACCACTAATATATATACACACAATAGATATATAATTTAAATATAGGGGTGTAAAACGTAAAGATAAAGTTTATTGGCTAAATGATAGGCTACATTTCCTTTTTATTTGTTTTACATGTTCAGTTTTTTTTAATTTGTCTTACAATAACAAATGTACATGTACAACCTACAGTACAACACAACCGTGACAATCATACACAGTTCATCAAGAAACTGCCAGCAAATAGGTTGTGCTCCACCCCAACATCGGCTAGTTACGCAGAACGTATTAACATATCATGCTAGAAAGGGACTCATAGCTTTTACAGCCCCAGATTTCCATTTGTACAATACCAGCAGGAACCCCATGAGTAATTTGGTCACTGAACAACTCCAAATGTGGTACAAAAATTGAAAATTGGAGACCTAAGGGGTTTTTACAAAGACAATAGAGGTGATTCGGCTAACAGAGAACCTATATACCATGCAGGTAATTCCATAAAGAAGTATCCCAGAAGAGTGCAATAACACCTGAGTCACTATGTCAGAGTTCTCCACTCAGGGAGATCAGACTTTGCGAAATTTAATATGGCAGCCTCTGCTATTATAAGCAGCCTTGTACATAGGCTTAGTAGAGTTTGTCAAGGACTTCCTTTTATCTAGAGTCAAAGGAGCAAAGGACCACCTTTGAATCACAATCACTTTCCTGGTGTAGTAGAAACAAACCTAGCTGTGTTTTAGTTACTTTCTGTTGGTCCACCAGACCAGTAGGCAGACACTGAGGGCGAGAGGTATCTGGACATTTGTGGCAGCTACAATTACAATCTGTGACCAATAACTACTTGACCGATCCAGAAAATGTGAAGGAAACCAGCATTGAATCACTACATCGCCAACACCGGGCTGCCTGATCAGCTAAGAACTTTTAAGTCTGACCCTGATGGGCACCAGTTGCTGAAAAGGATGGACAAAATGGAAAAGGTGGGAGAGATTCGGATTGTTCCACAGGGGCATATTCAGAAACTGAATCCGTGAGTATCAGACATCTGTTCTAAGCTTTAATAGTTGCCCTCATAGTACGCGTGAGAGGATATGGAGCCCGGCAACCCCTATAAATAAGAGATTGGATTGCTTCGTAACAACCTAAAACAGCTGCCTCCACAACTACTGAGGCATTATTTTTATTAACGGTGAGCCAATTATGGGCATTCACTAGTTGACCTGCCAACATTATTGAAAACAAAGTGCTTGTACACCAGAGGCCAAGAGCAGACGTAAGCTGGATAAACTAGGGCATGAAGACCCATTGTCCATAAAAAGGAGGAAAACTAGTTGTTTAAGTAAGGTCAATAGAATCCAAACTGGAGCATTCCATAAGACATACATCAAAATGGAAATAATTTCATCTTTATTAAATATTTTTTCCAATTAGAGACAGGGGCAAAGACTTCCAGATATCGAATTTGAGTTTAACTAATTGTAAAAGAGGCAAAAAAATTTAGGTTGACAAAGTCTGCCACCTTAGGAAAAATTTTGATACCTAAATACCTAATATCAGTGGTCCAATGGAAAGGTAAGGAGCCATCCCAGGCTGCAATTGTTATAGGGTCAAGTGGGAGTATTTGCAATTTGCCCATATTTGATCATTAGACCAGAGAATATTGAGTATTTGTCCAACAACTGCAAGGCTGATCGCAAAGACCTATTAGGATCCTGCCGGAGTAAGAGCATGTCATCGGCTTGCGATGTCACCTCTTCTTCAAGGTTATGAAGTATAATGCCATGTGTGAGAGATTTAGTATGGAGGGCTACAGCCATAGGCTCTATCATTAAAGCAAATGTGGTGGGTGATAAAGGACACCCCTGACGAGTTCCTCCTTGCACAGAAAAGGGGCCAGACACCCTACTTCCTATTTTGATGGATGCTTGAGGGCAACTAAATAATATATCATTCTATTTCAGGAAGACGGGATTCGAATTCCTTTTCTCTAGCACCAGATGCATGTACCCCCAGTACACTGAATCAAATGCTTTTTCAATATCCAGCATTACAACAACCCTATTACCTCCATTGACAAAGAAACCCAGGATGTGGGTAAAGAGTCTCTGGATGTTAATTTTTTGGGACTTTTGGGGGATAAACCCAGTTTAATCAGAATCCACTAATGAGTCAATCACCTTGCACTGGTGGCCAAACCTATTGTTAGGATCTTCAGATCCATATTGAATAATAAAATGAGTCCATATGATTTGCAACAAAGAGTCTTTCTCAGGCTTCTTATAAGGATGACATGTGCCTGGTGCATGGATTCAGGGAGTGTCCCCTGCTCATGAAACAATGCATATAAATCACAGAGAGTTGGGGAATGCAATCCTCAATTTTGCACCACTCAGTAAGAATACCATCAGGGCCAGTGGTTTTGCAAATTAGGAAGGACAATATTGCGGACTGGATCTCATCCACTGTAAAAGGAAAGCCTTATTTTGAGTCATCAGGGGAGTTATGGACAGGCATAATAATTTTTGGAGGCGGGTTATAAAGTAGAATAGATGTGTATAGATTTTGATAGAAATCAAGGAAAACCAGTAACATCTCCATAGGATCAGTCCGAATCTCCCCCATTAAGTCTTTAATACAAAATCTTTATTATAGGGAATATCAACTTCGGGGGGGGGGGGGTGATCTGCCTACATTTAATTTTAGATTTACTTAGGATGGATATTGAATCTTAATCAAATACGTATAGTAATTTAGGTGCTTCTTGCTTGTTATAATGATAGCCTTTTGCATGACTTGCGGACCATTATGTCTGAAGAGCAAATGGTATGATAATTGTTCTGCTGATTTCATAATGCAGTAGAGGAAGCAGAGGTAGAAACATTTTATCTGGACATAATGCACAGAGTTTTAGATATATCCTTAAATGGATGGGGGTTTGATTGGTTTTAAAGAGTTGGCTTTCTTAAAAATCCAATGTTTGCTTGCAGATTTTCCTAATGTCTGTATAGAATTATTTAGCTACTATAAATGCTTTAAAATTTACCTTTTACTTTTAGTGACCTACGTACAGAATGTATTTCTTTTGAAATATTGACGAGTATAATTTTGTTTAGTCCTATGTTTTTCTTTAATTTGTGTTTATGCCATGGAAGTCTTTTTATACCTTAATATACTTTTAGTTATGCATCTTTTCTATGTAATCTAAGTTGCGTGACTCTAGATTTGCCTGCTATGAACATTAATCAAAGTAAAATGCCAGTGCTTCATTGGGTCCAGTGATGTCATAAGTTCTGCCAAAGGCTTATGGCATATGCCGTGAGAAATAGAATTAATTGGTCTTCAAAGAGAACTGAAATCTCCAGCTATTCTGACACTATCTATCAAGCCACATACCCCCAATAGCCTAATCACCTATAAATCCACAACATAGGAGCAGTAAATGAAGCTGCCAACTTTGTGTCATATTTGTATAGTCTTTGAAATTGCAAAATTTGAATTTGACGCAAAGGAATCTTCCAATATTTAATTTGATTTATACACATCCCCTGTTAAAGTTCAATATTTAGTGCTGAATTTTCTTTACTGATTTCCTAAGGCCCCATGTACATGGGACACTTCTGAATGATGGAAACTGACTGCTGGAAAACGTAGGTTAAAAAATGTCTGTTTAGCCGTTTGCTTATGAGTTTATGTGCGTATGCGTTTAGAAGCGTTTTTTAAAGATAAGCACAGGAAAACCTCCCAAATGCCCAGAATGCACAGAAAAGTGGTAAATTATTAACTATTTCAGACTGTTTTAGAGAAATGCAGAGAGCAGAAGCAGAGACAGCAGTATGTGTTGAAATTAGCTTAGGTTGCTCATTAATAGTTGCTCATTAACATTTCTTTTATTTCCAAGGGTGGGAAAGGTGTCTGGTGGAGTGAGTCATTAAGGCCACTTGGGGGTCTGCCTGAGGAATTTGAAGTGTGAATTGTCATTAACATATTGTTTGTTTCCAAGGATGGGAGAGGTTTGAGGTGTGAATTGGTCATTACAATGTGTGACAAGCTTGGTAGGAACATCCTGTTTTCATTGTTTTGTCCATAGGAGTACCTTAAGCGCTTTGCATGCATTTTTCATGATGAAATAAGGCTCTGGACAGCATCGGGAACTGGAAGAGTTAAAAAAAAATTCAGATGCAAATGCTTATAAATGCGATTTGCCGTGTTTACAAGCGTTTTGCGTTCGAAATTCTGATAAAATCGACTGCTGAACGCAAGTTTTCTGCGTTCAAAAAAACGACTGTAAACGAAGACATGGACACATAGGAAAACATTAGGGTGAGTTCAGGGGCTGCTGAAAAAAACGCTGAACAACTCCTAAACGTGCGTTTATCAGCTGCAGTGTACATGGAGCCCTAAGTCTGACTTGTATACATCTATGTTTTTGTGTTATTTTAGGAAGATATTTTAACTAATAATAATAATTTCTAATAACGTTGGGTTGATTTCAGCAGTTTGGTTGCTCATGTTCTGTAATCTTGGGGTATGTTAGAGAAGAGCATCAGTCAGGTGTGTGAAAATTAAAAGTCAGCAGCTACAAAAACTGTACAGTAGCTGCTGACTTTTAATAAACACACAGTCAGGTTCTGGGACCTGCGATGCGTCCCAGAAGGCTGCAGGCAAGGAAGGGGGGAGGAGAACTTCTGTTTGGAACACCTAGGCGATGCGAGTGGAAGTGGGAGCGGGTGCTTGTCAAAGCTAGGTACCTGTTTCCCACTGAAAAAAACATTATCATCCAACTGTGGTAGATAAAAGGTGGATGAAGAAAAAGAGCGGAACTTCCCCTTTTGGGTAAAGTTCCACTTTAAGCTGCTCATGTATTTTATAGTCCTAGTATGGGGATTGTTTCTGATATGTTTGCCATTGTATTGGGGCCCTTCTTGGGGTTGGATATAAAAATTGTGTTGTGTTAGGTGTACCTTTAGTAAATGTCTTCTTGTGCTACAGCATTCACTGGCAAATTTTAAATAATGAGAATATCTCAGTGCAACTTTTATGCTGCATATTCACAGATGATTTAATAAAAATTAATGAAAAGTCCACTTTAAAGACTAAGTTCACCCTTGCACATATTTTTGCAAGTAAAAAAAAAAAGGGCATTTATTATGTATTTTTCTCAGATGCCTACAGAGCGTTGTATCCATGATCAGCAGTTCACAGGTATGAATGTCAGGCTCTTGCAGACACTGCCTACAGCTGATGTATGGGCTTTCTGTTTGAAAGCTGTAGGAAGAGTCAATAAACAATGAAGCACTCACCAACGCCCTTGCAGTTCATTGAGAACTACAAACTCTGATGGCAGATGGAACTTGTATTTCATTCATTCACAGAGTCTTGTGAATGAATGGCACAGCTGTGTGAGCAGAGCCCTGCACAGCCACATTGTTTTTTAAATTGTGACAGTGGGTGCAGGCGAAGAACCCTCCCCCCTTTAAAGTGACTTAGACTAGGACTTAACCACTAGCCTACTGGGCACTTTCACCCCCTTCCTGCCCAGGCCAATTTGCAGCTTTCAGTGTGGTCACACTTTGGTGATGAGGCTGCACTGATGGTCACTGATGAGGCGGCATTGATGTGTCTGCACTGATATGCAGCAGTGCTGGGCACTGATAGGCAGCACTGATAGGTGGAACTGATGAAAGGGCACTGATAGGCAGCATTGATGGGCACTGATTGGCACTTATGGAGCAGCACTGATTATCAGGGTACTGATGATCAGTGCCCTGATTATCAGTGTAGGTGTTCCCGTGAGAATTGCCGGTTGCTGGTTCTCTTCTCCTCACGCTGTCACAGATTGTGCCTGTGATTGGACACAGCTGATCACATGGTAAAGGACCGCTGTGATTGGCCCTGTTAACTCCCTCTGTGATCAGCTGTGTCTGAAGGACACAGTGATAACAGCGCACTCCTGCATGCCCCAGGGGAGCACAGGGGGCTGGGGTTCTGGGAGGACTTCAATAGACCACCTCCCAGAACCAGCCGACCGCGATGTTGGAAAATGGTTAAGGGCCTTTTTTATACCAGTGAAATTGCGTTATAGTCCATTCAACCCACACTGTTTTTACATTTTGACAGCGGGTACGGGGAGAAGAACCCCCACCCGTTGTCAAGGGTTAGAGGATTGGGGGTGTAGACAGGTGCTGTATAGTTAAATGTTACACCCTAAATATGGGTAAAACATGTTACTAAAGGTGAACTTAGTCTTTAATGTTTCTTTTAATAATTGACTGCTTGAAACAGTCCAAGATGATGACTTTAAAGTGACTTAGACCGGTCTTTAAGGGCCTTTTAAACACTAGTAAACGTGTTATGGTCCATTGAACTCTCATATGCTGGTGTGTTTTATGTGTATGGGAAATGTGAAGGGTTGTTACAGCTCATCACAGCATTTACTTTTTTAACTTCATTGAAATTTCATAAAAATATTTTTCAGCACATTATGACATTAGGTGTCGTAATGCACATTACAAGCACATTACGTGTTGTTGCTTGTGTAAAAATACCATATTAACAGGACATTCCATGTGATGAAAGTAATGGTAAATTCTAAAAAAGTAAGCTAAATATTCTGGATTAAGCAACCCTTAAACATTTAGGTTCAGATAGTTTTGGTCATTTAAACCCGGCCATACACGGATCAAAATTTGCCCGATTTAGCAAGGACCTGCAGAATTTTTGTTCCATGTATGGGCAGGGTGGTTGTACAGAAGTTGTTCTACTGATCAACATCTGTACAAGCACTCAGATTTTTACCTTTCTTGCCATTACAGCTGGCAGAGCTGATCAGTGTATTTTGTTGATGGGGAAGTCTTCCTGCTGTCAGAATACAGTAGCAGTACATAAACCGTATAAGCCAGTTATATGAAGTGAATGTCTAAAATTATTTTTTTCTGCAGTACGTCTGATACTAGATTAAATTCAGGTACTTGCACCATTTGCATAAAAAAAACACATGTAGAGTGACACTAAAGCTTTGTTTTTTTTTTCATTTTGTTTTGTTTTTTTAAATAACAAACATGTCATACTTACCTGCTCTGTGCAATGGATTTGTACAGAGCAGCCCCGATCCTCTTTTCTTCGGAGTCCGCCAGCGCTCTGCCCCCTTGAGCAGTGCCCCCAGGGAAAGCCGCTCGCCCCGGGGGCACTGCTGCATGCTCCATAAGACACCGCCACCCGCACTCTCCTTAGTGGTTCACTGGCTGTCATTGACAGCAGCAGGAGCCAGTGGGCTCCCACTGCTGTCTCCCTGCTGTTGTCTCAGCCCATAAGGAGAGCCAGCAGGGGCTGTCGAGAACATTTCTGGATCAGAGTAGGCTCATGTAAGGATTGGGGCGGCCACTGCACACAGAAGGTTTTTTACCTTCATTTATAGAATACATGAAGGTTAAAAGCCTTGAGCTTTTAAAACCACTTTAAGCACATATTACCTATTTCAGCTCTCACACCTTTACTTATGGACCACGGCTATTTTTACATTTCTACTATGGGTCTGTTTATTGGCAATAACTGTAATAACAAAGTATATAATTTTTTTTTTTTTTTCAGCACAAACAAGACTTTCTTTGATCATATTATCTTGCAAGACTATTTTATTTTATGCAATTCTGTAGCCAAAATGTAATAACATTTAAACATTTTTTCCTACACTGATTAGTTACTAGTGATCAATCTACTATTGATAAAAGGTATACATTATATTCTATAACCTGTTCCGTTTTAAAATTATACTAAAATCATGATTCTGGTACAAAACATTACAAATTTAGTGACAAATGCAATAGTCTTTTTTTTTTTAAATTTTGCCGATTCCTATTGTGGCTCTATCCCAAGCCCTGTTGTCCATTGGCATTGGAAAGTATTAGGGGGGTGATACTTAACCTAAACTTTTTTTTTACCTTAAAGCGATTCTAAAGGCTCATTTTTTTTTCTTTAAAATAACAAACATGTCTATATTTACCTGCTGTGTGTAGTGGTTTTGCACAGAGCAGCCTGGATCCTACTCTTCTTGGGTTCCCCCGCAGGCTCTACTGGATCCTCCCTCCTGTTGGGTGCCTCCACAGCAAGCAGCTTGCTATGGGGGCACCCACTGTTCAGTTTGTCCATTCACACACGAAGCCTCGACTTGGTTCATCCCCCCTCTGCACTGGCTGACTGGCTGTGATTGACAGCAGCAGGAGACAATGGCTCCCGCTTGCTGTCTCAGCCAATGAGGGCACAGAGACCCAGCATAGCTGAGGCTGTTGTTCACATTGCTGGATTGTGCTGAGGCTAAGGTGAATATTGAGGGGACTAGGGGCACTGCTGCACTGCCTTTACAACCACTTTAATGCAAGGAATGGATTTAGGTAAAAATGTTTAGGCTTTAAAACCATTTTAAGTCTACTGATCCTGATGCATTCTCCAGTTTTATTGAAACAATATCACATATACATTTGACTGATGAATTAATAATTGCTTATTTCTCTTATACCCCTCTATTGGATCATGAAGATTCCTATCATGGACCAACAGAGAGGCGTGGAATGAAGCATCTGAATTTCATTTAGGACCTATGGAGTCCTACAGTCCTGCATGAGTCTCTGCAATGTGCGCACTCCCACTCTGTGCTACAACTCTACATAGAGCTTTTCAGAGCACCACATACACGGCTGGTGCGAGAGGGACCCAGAGCCAATGTCAATCACCGATGTGGAGGATGAGGAGAGACGTGGTTTTTTGCTGTGTATGCTGCACTCTGAGCAGCTGCATGTAGATTTGTAGTACGGTCCTGGACTGCACACATGTAGAAGACTCACACAGAACTCCATAGTATCTGAAAGCACCAAGAGAATGGAAATATAGCAGCATTGCCAGGGGACTATTAAAAAATTAAGCTCTGAAGAGGAAAATTGAAAAATCAAATGCATGTGCATCATGTTGTTTTTTTCTGATTAATGAAAGAAAATTGACCTTAATAACACATTAAGTAGGATTATGCATAAATGAATTCCCCCAATTTCATGGCTCTTATGGTTCCTGAAGGGATTTGTAGGCAAGTAAAACCTGTGGATACCTGCATTTTACTGCAGTTTATGTAGTGTAACATAGTAACAAGCAGAGATGGATTTTCTTCTTTCCTATTTCGCAGACTGTATTTATAATGTAATGGTTGTGCTTTTTGTGGGATGTATTTGTATTTTTTGCAAGTCCTGAAGAGTTAAGTGTTGATGACATCATGGTGTATATATAATAGATGATGGAGTCAGCAAGTTGAAATTGCATGATCTTCTGTCTGTCCTGTTTTTCCTTTCTCAGGGGAACAGAAGAGATGCTTTAAAAGCTTTTCTGCAGTATACACTGTGTGTGCAGTAGACGTTTTAGGATGACAAGCAACATCATCTAATACTGAATAGTGCATTGTCTTATGATAAAACGCAATCTTGAATATTTTAACTGTCTAGGTATTTTTAGCGTTTTTGTAAATAATTCTTTAATATATTAAGAAATGAAAGCAATTAAAGCATTGTACTACTTGCAGCCATTTACTCCTATTGGTACTGCTGAGATTGTGGGGTATACTTTTATTTTCTAAACAACAAAATCTTCATTTTTTTTTCTTTGAGCTTTTTTGAATTTTTAAACGACATATAGAGAAATAGGTGTAAAAATATGAGCCACCAACTCAGCTCAACAGGAAGAGCAATTTGCAGATAATACATGGGATCAGACACAACACACGTGCAGGGCTTGTAAAAGGATAAAAAGTGCTTGAATCGGAGCGAGCATTTACACTGCATGCTCCAGTTCCCTGCTTGTTGGAGCAGGGGTTGGTGTGTGACCACATGTCAAAAGCCCTACAGGAGGAAACTTGGGTGCACCAAAGAGTAAGGGAGTAAAAAAGGGCAAGATTCATAGTGGAGAAAAAGAGAATAAAGGGATGGTGGGGAGGGGAACCAGATGGAGAGAAAATATAGCCCCTCATAGGTGTAGGAGTCTGTGATTGGGTATCTGACAATAAAGCAGCTTTTTTTTTTTTTTTTTTTTACTGTGGCCCATGCTTCACTATTTTTCTATCATTCGCATGAAATAAAACGTGGTCTTTTTGGGAATGTGTATATACATTTGGAGATGGTGCTGGCAATATGAAACACATTTTTGTGGACACCTTAGATAAAATGACATACACGAAAAACAAGCGAAAACAGCTGATTTCATGGTGGGGAACCTATACTGTATATTGAGAAATTATAGTTTATGCTATGCAGTGATTGGGGCACCAAGTTGCTGAGGACATAGAACTTTTCCAGCATGCTAAGAAATATTAGTTATAGAGTATGTATCCTTATCTCAAACTGAACGCAATGTCACAGCAGCTGCCAGAATACGTTAGTGTATATATATATATATATATATATATATATATATATATATATATATGTATTCACACAGCCATCCAATCTTTATTAAGGGTTCACAAAACTTGAACTTTATTCCATTCAGTTTATTGAACAGAGGCAGTATGTAAATACAAGTGCTGGTAGCATTTGGCATATGTATCCACAATGCATAGATTAATATATACTCAGTGAGAAGTAGATGGCATAAATGACAGGAAAGTGAAGTAGATCTTCCACATCTTGACAAGCAGACATACGACTGTGAGATATCTCTGTAAATTTTGTCATATAAAACCTGAACTTTAATCAGGCTAAAACTAAAGATAAATTATGTTTTTGTTCCCATATACATTTTTCTATCAAGGAGAAGAAACGCCCTGTAAGGTCCAAGGCAATCCTAGGCAGATTTTGTAAAGAGCTGCCCAACTGCACCCATGTGACTGCACTAGGCCAATTGCCAAATACCAGTGACTGTCACGTGACAAAAGGGGTGTGAGCCACATGATTGCATATTCAAAAAATACCAGGGACCTCTCTTCTCTCCTGTAGCAAACAGAATGGTGAGAGAGCAAAAGAAAGGGAAGTATGACATACCATGGGGAAGAGGCAGAATTGTAATTTTAAAAAAAATTCTAAATCAAATTGTGGGATTATAAATACAACTTGTGTTATACGAGATGCAAGGATCATATGTCCGTTTACACAGGTAAATCTTTAAAGGAATGGTTTGGGGTTATTAAAAATAAAAACTAACATACATAGTCCCCCATCAACTGTAAAATCAAGAACTGAATGATCACATGAACGCTGATCGCTCAGTTTTCGGTCAGCTCTGAGCAGAGAGAAATGACTGTCAGTCACCACTCTCTGCTCTACCCCTTCAGCGTTCACTGGATTCTCGGGCTGGTGAGGGTGCGAGCATCAATAAGGTTGGGATCCTTCTAAAGCCTGGAGCTGTTGAAGATCACTGTTGGCTGACTCAGAGTCACAGGAGAGCACAAGTAAGCACACTCCTGTGACCCACAAGAGAAGTATGGCCACAAAAGCTTTGGCCATACTTCTCTTTTAGTAATGCATTGATGGCATGCAGCACGTAAATTAACATTGTTCTCTACATAAACCATTTGTTTGTCAAACTGCATTCACAAATAGTTGTCCTTTAATGCTTTATTTAACTCCTCTGACCAAGGGCAAATGGACCTGAAATAGGTTTAATTTCATTATGCTGCAAAAAGGTTCTACCATATGCAAGCCGTGATTAGGTAAAGGTATACAGATAATACAATACTTCAGGATGTTTATCCAGGATTATCTAATAATTCTGTAATTAAAGCTAGAGTTATTGCAGTCAGTATCTGGACTTGCCAAACTCCCCTTTTTATTTCTATTTTAATGTAATATTTTGAACATTGCTTTGTTCTTTTGCTCGCAGTGAAATCGGAGATGTCAATAAGGCTCAGTTCACACTAATGCAGGTGCGGGGCGTGTGCGCATTTTTGGACGTCATGAGAAGGGCTGCCCATTCATTTCAGTGGGCCACCCTCTGCTGAAAGATTGCACAGTTATTTATTTATTTTTTAAACCTGCTGCACCAAACCGTATGGTACTTTGGTACCATGCATAATAGCAATGTGCGTTAAACATTTATGGCACCTCCTCGCATCTGCAAAAGGAATGCAGGAATGCACGCACAAATGTGCACCTACCAGTACAGAGTGAGCGATAAAATGTAAATATTTGTACTACATGTAGGTTTTTTGTTGTTGTAGCCTATTATGGTACTTGGTAAAAGATGAGCAGAGGGCTATTTGTAGCAAAGCTAAAAGAAGCCCCCCCAAGTACATCTTTAATGTAACACAGGTAGAATCCAACCTCAGGCTAACAAAGTGTTAGATGATAACGTCAAAAAATATTCCAAACCTACACAGGACCAGGCTATCCCTGAAGGGCAGGGGATTCTTGTCAACAGTAATACAGCTGGACTGCTAGAGCTGACTTCATAATGTGATTTCACTGTAGAATTATGCAGACATCAGATAACTCACCACTGTCTTGAGTACTGCTGTCCACTGACGTAATGCACACTACTTACAGGCTCTTCCTTTAAGCTTTGCTGTAATTAACCTCAAACATTTTTCAGCTAGCTACAAGTAAATGTTTGGAATTATCAATTACCGGCTCACATGAAAAACAACTGCAGGGAAACAGTGTAAAAAATGATGACTTTCCATAAGAATTGTGGAAACCCTTATGACTGTATCCTCAGCAAATCAATATTAAAATGTTTTTACTTTATCCCTTTTATCATATTGATTTCTGTGTGTGGAAGTCTGGAAAAGAATCAAAAAGAACAGGGAGAGAAAGGAAAAGAGGTTATATTTGTACACACGATTGATATGATTTAATGTATTGCAGGAACTCCTGGGTTTTACCTGTACACCTGTCCTTTAAAGATAACCTGTCATTTTTCACCATTCCTTCTGGAAATTCTAGTTTCCGAAAAGGTTGAGTCACTGACCTGGAACAAGTATAGAGAGAAATTATTCAGATACTTGGAACATGCATGCTGTAAAGGAGTATTGATGCCAGAAAGCTGGAAAACCAGTATTTTTAAAAGGAGGCCAGCAATGACCTTGGGTCACTTTACCAGCCTGAGCTCCATGTAAACTCCAATGGGCTAGAACTATTTTACCATATGAGACTATTGATATCTGCAATAACGATGTCATTTACTTTTAAAAGCAAAGTTACCCATACACTCACCTTCCACTTTGTTAGGTACACCTGTTCAATTGCTGAGTAACACAAATTGCTATTCAGCCAATCACATGGCAGCAACTCAATGCATTTAGGCATCTAGACGTGTTGAAGAAGGCCGGTGAGTGTATATTGTGACTTTATGCAAAATGTATCTCTGCTTTCTCTATCAGCTCATCCCCCACAGTTAATACCTTTTGTATCACTCAACCCTCCCTTTAGATTGTAAGCTCTAATGAGCAGGGCCTTCTGATTCCTCCTGTACTGAATTGTATTCGGTGCATGTGAAATTGAGTCATGTAGCCTATGTGCCATAAGACGTTTTGTAGTGCTCCTTCATCCTATATTTTCACTGCTCATTTTCCATGATCTCTTTAACCTTCATCAACCATTCCCTAAGGTAGGGACACTTTGACACTCTTCCACAACACTGGTCACATCTCTCATATCAACCTCCCACCCCCACCCACCCAAACTGGCTGCTGAATTATTAGAGTAGACGACTGCCACTCTAGCCCAGTGGTCGGCAAGCCGCGGCTCGCGAGCCACATGCGGCTCTTTACCCAGTCTAATGCGGCTCTTCTGTGTGCCGGGCGCCTGCTCCCCTCCCTCCTCTCGGTCGGCCGCTCCCCTGCCTCCTCTCGGTTGGCAGCCCCAAAAGTCCGCGCGGACCTTTTAATCCGGCCTGCGCATGTGGCTGTCAGGATGTGTGTAGGCGGGGCAGCGTGCCGAACGTGAGGGGAGGGGAGCTAGGCTCCTCTCACAGTCCGCCCTGAAGACCCGAACGGCGCGGGAAGACAGCGAGAGGAACGCAAAAGGTAAGTGAATTGACACGGGGGACTTGGCTTACTAGAAGGGGGGGGGGGGGGGGGAATAGTACTGTGGGGGATGAAATACTATATGAGGGATGAATTACTTTATGAGGGATGAAATACTATATGGGGGGATGAAATACTATATGAGGGATGAAATACTATATGAGGGATGAATTACTATATGAGGGATGAATTACTATATGAGGGATGAAATACTATATGGGGGGATGAAATACTATATGGGGGGATGAAATACTATATGAGGGATGAATTACTATATGAGGGATGAAATACTATATGGGGGGATGAAATACTATATGAGGGATGAAATACTATATGGGGGATGAATTACTATATGAGGGATGAATTACTTTATGAGGGATGAAATACTATATGAGGGATGAATTACTATATGAGGGATGAAATACTATATGGGGGGGATGAAATACTATATGGGGGGATGAAATACTATATGGGGGATGAAATACTATATGAGGGATGAAATACTATATGAGGGATGAAATACTATATGAGGGATGAATTACTATATGAGGGATGAAATACTATATGGGGGGATGAAATACTATATGGGGGGATGAAATACTATATGAGGGATGAATTACTATATGAGGGATGAAATACTATATGGGGGGATGAAATACTATATGGGGGGATGAAATACTATATGGGGGGATGAAATACTATATGAGGGATGAATTACTATATGAGGGATGAAATACTATATGGGGGGATGAAATACTATATGAGGGATGAATTACTATATGAGGGATGAAATACTATATGGGGGGATGAAATACTATATGAGGGATGAAATACTATATGGGGGGATGAAATACTATATGAGGGATGAAATACTATATGGGGGGATGAAATACTATATGAGGGATGAAATACTATATGAGGGATGAATTACTATATGGGGGATGAAATACTATATGAGGGATGAAATACTATATGAGGGATGAAATACTATATGGGGGATGAAATACTATATGGGGGATGAAATACTATACGGGGGATGAAATACTATACGAGGGATGAAATACTATACGGGGGATGAATTGCTATGGGGGATGAATTACTATATGGGGGATGAATTACTATGGGGGATGAATTACTATATGGGGGATGAATTACTATATGGGGGATGAATTACTATGGGGGATGAATTACTATGGGGGATGAATTACACTATGGGGGATGAATTACACTATGGGGGATGAATTACTATATGGGGGATGAATTACTATGGGGGATGAATTACTATATGGGAGATGTATTTTCAGTTTTAAAAATGTGGCTCTCAAAATAAATTTCAATCATGGTTTTGGCGAGATTTGGCTCAGTTGAAAAAAAAGGTTGCCCACCACTGCTCTAGCCCAACAATCTGTACCATCTAGAATGAGTGTATATCAAGCCTGTACTTTATCTTGATCCTCAACTTCTCCCACTTCCTAGGAAAATATGGGTCTTCACAGAATTCTAGATCAAGGAGAAGTTTATAAGAAGATCTGCAGGTGTCACACAAACTCTTTAAGTATTGTAGATGGATACATCTCCAGGAATTCATTAGGAAAAGACTCCATTTTTCCTTGAGCTGGGCTGGGGGTTTCAATTTCCCATTTACTTAAAATCTATCACATTTCACCTCCGCATCAGCCCCCTAGTTTCTAAGAAAATTAGAGATCCTCGCCTGGGTTGAAACACGGGAATTGCCCTAGCATAGCCAAAGGGGAACAAGCAGCCAGAGGGTATTTACCATTCAATCTAGCTGACACCCACAGGATTTTAAAGGATAAGTTTACCTTTTGATAAAAAATAATAAATGCACATTTTTTTGCAGGTAAAAAAATGTGTATTTGTCATTTTTTGCTGTAGAAGCCTGTAAAGAATTGCACCAGCGATTAGTAGATCTCTGGTGCCATGCAGGTCTCCTGCAGATGTGTCAGTATATCTGCTTGTCCGTACGGGATGTACAGACAAGCAGGTATACTGACAGGAAGGTTCTATGAACTACCACAGCGCTCCACAGTGTCAACGTAGCTCATTGAAAACAACAAGCTGACAGCTGCTAAGGATGTGGGGACGTGTAGGGCCATGTTTTTTTTTTAATTTGACAGATATTGGAGGGGGGGGGGGCAGGAGAAGACCGCTTGATAGCTGTCAAAGCAGGGGATCGACAGGGAGGAGGGGCCAGTGCTTTCATAACATGTTACACCCAGAATATGGGTATAACATGTTATGAAAGGTGAACTTCTCCTTTAAGTGTAGGAGGTGGAATACATTGACTAGTAAACCTGCAGGCAAACCAGGGTGCATTAACTAAATTACATCCAGCCATGGACACTTTTAGTAACTTTAAAAAGCAAAGCAGGTGCTTTTCTCCAGTTGGTGAAATGTTTTTCATATTTGCTGTATGATTTTGTTATTTGATTTATAATGTTTAAAATGACAGTAAAATTAGGTTTCTGGTACAAAGGTTTAAAGGATAAGTTCACCTTTTGTAACATGTTACACGCGTATTCAGGGTGTAACAGAGTTCACAGAATAGAGTTCTGTGAATGGGAAACTACAAGTCCCGACAGCCTTTTGGCTGTTGGCTTGTGGTTCTCAATAAACTGTCATGGTACTGTGGTAGCTCATTGTCTTTTCATGTCAGTGTGTATCTGCCTGCCCATATGAGGTACAAGCAGACAGATACACTGACAGGTCTGGCACCTGTGATCTACTGATCACTGGTGCAATGCTTTCCAGGCTCCAAGTAAAAAAAAAAGCACATTTTTATAGAAATGCATTTTTTTTAAGCTGAACTTATCCTTTAATGAAGGCTGAATTAGGGGCTAAGGGGAACTAGATGTTTTTAATGAAAAAAACTTTTTTGTATCCAATTGACACCAGGTAAAGAAATTTGGGAAAGTAATGACACCAAGGTGTCTATTGATAGATGTTTTCACCCAAGACTCAGACATTTTTCTAATTGTATTTAAGTGGAAACATGTAAATCCTGTGTGAAAACCTGTTTAGAGGACCAAGACAGAATAAAACTGCATTAAAACATCAAACAAAAAAATGTGGTATTGCTACCTCTACATTGAAGAGAGATGTCATATCACTTCCTCGTCCTGTGATACCTAGTCACTGGGATAGGAAGTAATGGAAAATGTTCCCAATGGATGCACAGTCCGCAATTAAAACATTTTTCTTTGGTGTTATTATATGGATATTTATTAAAAAAAAGACGATTTACAAAAAGTGCAGTTTTGCCAGAGAATTCAGCTTTAGTAGAAATAATTTTATTTACGCCCCAAGCTAAAATATTAGGACATGTTACTTCTTGTGCGAATAATTTTTTTTAAGCCATATGTTCTTTAGGATTAACATAGCATTAATTCTAAAAACTTGATAAGAATTGGTTAACTAAGGAATTTCTCACTACTTCCATTT
Source organism: Staurois parvus (assembly GCF_062004578.1). Taxonomy (NCBI): domain Eukaryota; kingdom Metazoa; phylum Chordata; class Amphibia; order Anura; family Ranidae; genus Staurois; species Staurois parvus. Next base: position 18,374,393 of record NW_028317892.1, read on the forward strand.
CTATATGGGGATGCTTGGAGGGCTCTACAGATGAAAACTTGTCTTAGGACTTTGTTTACTAGCACATGAGAGGTCTGACTGACTGCATGGCAATTTTAATGTAAAGATCTCTTGGAAGAGCTCTTGCTCTGTTTTGTAGGTCCACCAACAGGAGGCAAGGTAAGAATTTTGCCGTTGGCAGAGATGTGATAGCATGAAATGAAGCCTAATGGACCCAGCTGTGTCCAGCCTGTATAATACACTGCTCAAAAAAATTAAAGGAAGACTTTGAAAACACATCAGATCTCAATGGGGAAAATATCATGCTGGATATCTATACTGATGTTGACTGGGTAATGTGTTAGGAATGTAGGGATGCCACATTGTTTGATGGAAATGAAAAGTATCAAACTACAGAGGACTGAATTCAAAGACACCCCAAAAATCAAAGTGAAAAAATGATGCAGCAGGCTAGTCCATTTTGCTGAAATTTAATTTCAGCAACTCAAAATGATACTTAGTAGTTTGTATGGCCTCCACATGCTTGTATGCATGCCTGACAACATTGGGGGAGGTTCCTAATGAAACGACGGATGGTGTCCTGGGGTATTTCCTCCCAGATCTGGACCATGGCATTTCTGAGGTGCAACCTGGCGGTGTCAGATGGACCAAAACATGATATCCCAGAGGTGTTCTATTGAATTTAGGTCAGGTGAGCATGGCGGTCATTCGACGGTATCAGTTCCTTCATCCTCCAGGAACTGCCTTCATACTCTTGCCACATGAGGCCGGGCATTGTTGTGCACCAGGAGGAACCCAGGACCCACTGCACCAGCGTAGGGTCTGACAATGGGTCCAAGGATTTCATCCCGATACTTAAAGGCAGTCATGGTGCCATTATCTAGCTTGTTGAGGTCGTGCATCCCTGCATGAATATGCCTCCCCAGACCATCACTGACCCACCACCAAAACGCTCCTGCTGAACGATGTTACAGGCAGCATGACATTCTCCATGGCTTCTCCAGATCCTTTCACGTCTGTCACATGGGTTCTGTGAAAAGTACAGAGCGCCTGTGGCGTACCTGCTAATTCTGGTGTTCAATGGCAAATGCCAATCAAGCTCTGTGATGCCGGGCAGTGAGCTCAGGGCCCACTAGAGGAGAGACAGAGACAATCACACCAGTAGGACTCTTTCAGTGCTCATCCTGTTCCTCCTTGCACAAAAGAGCAGATACCGGTGCTGCAGGGCCTTTTACGGCCCTGTCCAGCTCTGTGAGATGTTCAAAGCTTGGATATTTTTTAATAACCTAACCCTGCTTTAAACTTCTCCACAACCTTATCCCTGACCTATCCGGTGTGTATCCTTGGCCTTCGAGATGCTGTTTGTTCATTTAATGTTCTCTAACAAACCTCTGAGGGCTTCACAGAAAAGCTGTATTTATATTGAGATTAAATTACACACAGGTGGACTCTATTTACTAATTAGGTGACTTCTGAAGGCAGTTGGTTCCACTAGATTTTAGTTAGGGGTATCAGAGTAAAGGGGGCTAAATATAAATGCACGTCACACTTTTTAGATACTTATTTGTAAAAATATTTGAAAACAATTTATCATTTTCCTTCCACTTCACAATTACAGTGGGATCGAAAGTTTGGGCACCCCAGCTAAAAATTTGTATTAATGTGCATAAAGAAGCCAAGAAAGATGGAAAAATCTCCAAAAGGCATCAAATTACAGATTAGACATTCTTATAATATGTCAACAAAAGTTAGATTTTATTTCCATCGTTTACACTTTCAAAATAACAGAAAACAAAAAAATGGCGTCTGCAAAAGTTTGGGCACCCTGCAGAGTTAATATCTTGTACTGCCCCCTTTGGCAAGTATCACAGCTTGTAAATGCTTTTTGTAGCCAGGCAAGAGTCTTTCAATTCTTGTTTGAGGTATCTTTGCCCATTGTTCCTTACAAAAGTCTTCCAGTTCTTTGAGATTTCTGGGCTGTCTGTCACGCACTGCTCTTTTAAGGTCTATCCATAGATTTTCAATTATGTTGAGGTCAGGAGATTGTGAAGGCCATGGCAAAACCTTCAGTTTACACCTCTTGATGTAATCCCCCATGGATTTCGAGGTGTGTTTAGGATCATTATACATTTGTAGAAGCCATCCTCTCTTTAACTTCAGCTTTTTCACAGATGGCATCAAGTTACCATCCAAAATTTGCTGAAATTTTATTGAATCCATTTTTCCTTCTACTCATGAGATGTTCCCTGTGCCACTGGCTGCAACACAACCCTAAAGCATGATTGATCCAACCCCATGCTTAACAGTTGGACAGAGGTTCTTTTCATTAAATTCTGTGCCCCTTCTTCTCCAAACGTACCTTTGCTCATTCCGGCCAAAAAGTTCAATTTTAACCTCATCGGTCCACAGAACTTGTTTCCAAAATGCATCAGGCTTGTCTATGTGTTCATTTGCAAAGTTCAAGTTTTCTCCTGATGACTCTTCCATGAAGACCATATTTGTACAAGTATCTCTTTATAGTGGAATAGTGTACCACAACTCCAGTGTCTGCCAGATCTTTCTGGAGGGATCGTGCAGTCAAACGTGGGTTTTAAATTGTTTTTCTCACAATCCTGCGAGCTGTTCTGTCTGATATTTTTCTTGGTCTTCCAGATCTTGCTTTAACTTCCACTGTTCCTGATGACTGCCATTTCTTAATTACATTCCGAACAGAGGATATTGACATCTGAAAACGCTTTGCTATCTTCTTATAGCCTTCTCCAGCTTTGTGAGCGTCAACTATTTTCAGTTTCAGTTTTCTAGACAACTGCTTAGAAGAACCCATGGTGCTGATTGTTGGGGCAAGGTCAGATGAGTCTGGGCATTTAAAACCTTTGAGCTTGACATCACCTGGTCTTCCCAGACGATGATTGAGAACAATCCATGACACTGGCAGGTCTCAGCTTTGCAAAGGGGCAGTGCATGCTATAAATTTTGCAGGGTGCCCAAACTTTTGCAGACGCCATTTTTTTGTTTTCTGTTATTTTGAAAGTGTAAATGATGGAAATAAAATCTAACTTTTGTTGACATATATTATAAGAATGTCTAATCTGTAATTTGATGCCTTTTGGAGATTTTTCCATCTTTCCTTGGCTTCTTTATGCACATTAATACAAATTTTTAGCTGGGGTGCCCAAACGTTCGATCCCCACTGTATGTGCCACTTTGTGTTGGTATATCACATAAAATCCCAATAAAATACATTTATGTTTTTGGTTGTACCATGACAAAGTGTGGAAATTTCAAGGGGTATGAATACTTTTTCAAGGCACTGTAGCTGCCAGGTCAAGCATGATCCAGCTTTTGGGTTAATAATGCTTTAACGAGTATTAAACCAGAAAGGTAACAAAAATCTCGTATGTATTTCAGCTAGGAATCTATTGGTTTGCCTGAAGTACGGAATTTTTAGCTAGGTAGGCATAAATCATATTTTGCTGTTTTTTTACTGTAAACTGAAAAAGGTGACATTTGATTAGTTAACTTGATCACTGTACTTCTGCACTCTGTTACACCTCTTTTTTTACAAACCGGGGTCCCTCTCATTTATAATAATCCATTTATCCAAAAAGCCATGATTGTCCAAATGTGTCAGTGTGCTTTTGATATGATGTGTGGTTAATAAAGATTACAGAGTATTCTTTGAGTGAACTCAATTATCACTGAGTGCTGTATATTTGAAATAATGAAAGCGGTATTAAACCCGAAACCAAAAATGTAGTATATTGCAGCTTACCAATCACTAGATGTGGTGGCTGCATTAGTTTTCTTTTCCCCCCTCTGTTTTCATATGACATCCTCCCAGAACGCGCCCCCGGAAATCTCCGTGATCACATGATGTGGTAAAAGGCCAAGCACAGCGGCCTTTTAGCACATGATCAGCCGTGTCCAATGACACAGCAGATCGTTGGAAAATGCAGTTGCCGGTTATCTGCTGCACTTTCCTTACGCTCTCACAGCGTGAGGAAAGTACTACTGATAACTGGCAATTGTCAGAGGAGGGATCTGCACTGATCATCAGGGCACTGGTGATCAGTGCCCTGATGATCGGTACCCAGCAGTGCCATCCACCAGTGCCGCCCATCTGTGCTCAGCAGTGCCGCCCCAAGTGCCCAGCAGTGCCACCCACATGTGCCCATCAGTGCCTAGCAGTGCCACCCGCCAGTGCCGTCAGGCAGTGCTGCCTATCAGTGCCCATCATTGTTGCATATCAGTGCTAGCTCATCAGTGCCGCCGATCAGTGCCCATCATTGTTGCATTTGAGTGCCAGCTCATCAGTGCTGTCTATCAGTGCCCATCAGTTCTGCCTATCAGTGCCCACCAGTGCTGCCTATCAGTGCAGCCTCATCAATGCACATCAGTGAAGGAGAAAAATGACCTGTTTGCAAAATTTTATAATAGAAACAAAGAAAAACTTTTTTTTTTTCAAATTTTTTGCTCTTTTTTTTTGTTTATAGCGCAAAAAATAAAATCACGCTGAAAGCTGAAAATTAGCCTAGGCAGGAAGGGGGTATAAGTGCCCAGTAGGCAAGTGGTTAACATGCAACCTGCCATGCACCTTCTGCTGTTGGTTTTGAAGATTTTGCCAGCTAGGTGAGCTGATTGAAACTGTTATTCCTAAAATTCAGAGAGCAATGTATAGCTGATGCAGCCCCATGCAGTGCAGCCATACCGCTGCTTACTACATGACCCACTTATGTTGCAACACCATCCAGGTGTAGGTGTACAGTGAGTGAGTGACTTTTCTACAAAAAAAACTTTATGGCTGTCTTTTGTACGTTATCAGTCTAACATCAGTAAAGTTAAGGATAAGTAGCAGCCACTAAGCCCCATTATGTTGCACATCACTTGGATGCAGAGGAATATGAAAGGAAGTCTGTCTTTCTAGATTATATGTGTTCTGCTTGCTGGTATGAGAGTAGGAGAGTAGGAGAAGGCTGATTCATCATTATGATTAAAGCAGTTTTCTCACAGCCCGGAGCTGTTAACCTGCATCTGAACCATGCCACTCCAGTCCTTCCTTCAACTCTCCAGCGCAGAGTTTATTTTATACCTGTAGGGTGTGCCAGGCTTTCATCCCAATACAGGTCACTAATAAGTATTCGTATGGTTACGTGTTGTTTGTATAAAGCAGGATAAACATTTTTCCAGGGTGACGCTGGTTGTTCACATTGTAAATTTTTTCTTCTATTTTTTTTTTTAGTATTGAAACATTTAGAAAATAGAATACAAAAAGTACAAATGTAAAGTGGTGCGTAAATTACCAGTACTAAGTACCTGAAATTAATCCCCAAAAATTGTGAAACAATCTTTTCAGAAAGACAGATGTCAAAAGAAATGCCTGGAATAGAATACCAGTCATTTACTTTCTGTGCTATGTCTCAAAATGTCTCGAACGTTAGGCCCCATGTACACTGGACACTTCTGAACGATGGAAACTGGCTGCTGGAAAACGTAGGTTAAAGAACATCTGTTTAGCCACGTTTGCATAACGCGTTTATGCGTGTTTAGAAGCGTTTTTTTAAAGATAAGCACAGGAGAACCTCCTGAATGCCAAGAATGCACTGAAAAGTGGTAAATTATTAACTATTTCAGACTGTTTCAGAGAAATACAGAGAGTAGAAGCAGATACAGCAGTATGTGTTGAAATTAGCTTAGGTGTGAGTTTCTCATTAACATATCTTTTGTTTCCAAGGGTGGGAGAGGTCTGAGGTTTGAATTGGTCATTAGAATGTGTGACAAGCTTGGTAGGAACATCCTGTTTTCAGTGTTTTGTCCAGCTGAGTACCTTGAAAATGCTGTGCATGCATTTTTCATGATAAAAAAAGGCTCTGGACAGCATCGGGAACTGGAAGAGTAAAAAAAAAATTTCAGACGCAAACGCTGATAAGCACGATTTGCCGCGTTTACAAGCGGTTTGCGTTTGAAACGCTGATAAAATCGTCTGCGGAACGCAAGTTTTCTGCGTTCAAAAAAACGACTGTAAACTCAACTGCCTGTAAATGACTGTAAATGACATAGTGTACATGGACACATAGGAAAACATTAGGGTGAGTTCAGGGGCTGCTGAAAAAAACGCTGAACAGCTCCTAAACGTGAGTTTATCAGCTGCAGTGTACATGAGCTCTTACTGAAAAGACTTCATGCTCCAAACATTGTATTAAGCATTGATTAAGGCTCCATTCACACTAGGGCGTTTCAAATTGTAGGTTGCACCGCTGCGATTCTGCCCACGTTTTGAAAACACTGTGAAAACCCACAATCACATTCATTTCAATGGCACCTGAAAAAGCGGTGCGTTTTTCCAAGCAATGAACGTGTTGCAATTGCGCAAACAAAATTGTGAGATGCGTGACACCCAAAAATGTTCATTTTTGGGCGTCACAAAAACGCCCCACATTTTCAGGTGCCATTGAAATGAATGAATTACATTTTCACAACACATTTTCAAATTGTGGCTAGAATCACAGCGATTTCACTTGCAATTTGAAATTCCCCAGTGTGAATGGAGCCTAATGTTTGGGTCCCACATTGTAAAGATTAAAAAGTAACCAATATTTACAACGTGGGACCCAAACATTAGGCTCCAGCAGCTTGTGTGCCAACCCATTCTTTTAACTATTTATACATTTTAGGGCTCCATGCACACTAGCTTATTTTTAAGCTCCTAGCAGCTAGTTATGAGCGTTTTTTTTTTCTGCCAATAGAAGCAAATAGTTATCCTATGTGTCCATGCACACTATTATAGGCTAGAACATTTTTTCAAACTTCAACTTCTAGGAACAGAACAAAATGCCTTTTGTTTTTAATGTGTGTGTTTTTTGGGAGCGATTTTCCAGAAGATAAAAAAGAACACTCCTGAACTCTACTAAAACACTCCTAACACAGCTTTTTTCTAGTTTTTTTTCCCTACATGTACGGTAACACTAACGCTCCTAAACGCTACTAAAACGCTAGTGTGCATGGAGCCTAAATACACAGGTTCTGTGACAAGCTGCTGCAGGTAAAACACACAATTTGAATGTAAGTAACCACGAGGATTGTAAAACCTAAATAATGGTAATGAAATGGAAGCTATAGTTGTTGTAATGTTATTTTGCTACACATGTAAAAGAAATAAACTTAATGGAAACAGCCTTAATTGAAATGTGTCACAAGAAAGACACGATACCTGTCATTGCTGACTTTTCCTTCTGAAAATTCTAGTCGCCTGGCTGACATGTTAGCCTTCTTTCTAGCATTTTCAGAAAGAGGTCAGTAATTTCTGTTTTTAGTAGTAGTATAAACATTTTGAGGTCTATTTATAAAAAAAACAAAAAAAAACAAAGGCATGCAAATAATCTCTGTAATCTGTCTAATATGCTGTTCCTTTGATTGCCAGCTCCCACTGTGATGAACATGGGTGTCAGACCCCTACCCTTTTCACCAACCTGTGACAAAAGACTGTCCAACCTCACCCCATGCTGTCACTTCCGCAACAATGCCGCTCTCAGCCCCACACTGCACAAAGATTTTCCAGCTTGTGGGACCACAATCTAGGTGCCAACAGACTACGAGTGTTTTGTCACTGGGTTTAGTTAAATAAGCAATTTGAACTTCCACCAGTGACTTTTGCCAAGAATCAGAAACTTCCACAAGATTAGCGATACGATTTTAAAATAAACGTCTGTACACACACTGTCACCACAGACATGTATATTCAGAGATTTATCATATACAGTAGCGCTCTTCAAGAGACAGAGATTCTTTTAGTTTGCATTAGAGCCTTAGCCTGGGTTCACACTTCTGCGTTGCGGCATATCACATGTGATTTGCATAGGAACCGCACGCATTCCTGTGCAATTCACATGCGAATTATGTGTGGTGAAATTTAAGCCATACATTTTGTAATTGAAGCATACATTTCGTATGGCTCAAATCGCACCACATCCGCAAAAAGAAGGTGCTTGAAGCTTTTTTTTCGTCCACACTAGAATCGGATCACATAGGTATTCACACCCATGCGATCTGATTCTGCAAATCGCACCGCGCTTTACGAACCGATTTCGGGGGAAATCCTAACGCTGACGTACAAAGCTGTCCACCATACTGCCCCGAACTACATCACCGACCTAATATCCAAGTACCGCCCAGCACGCACACTCCGCTCCTCACAAGACCTCCTTCTCTCTAGTTCCCTGGTCTCCTCCTCCCATGCCCGCCTCCAGGACTTCTCCAGGGTGTCACCCATCCTCTGGAACTCCCTGCCCCAACCCATCAGATTATCACCTACTCTCCTCTCCTTTAGGCGCACCCTGAAAACCCATCTCTTCAGGGAAGCCTACCCCACCCCCTGCTAACTTGCCGACCTTCTCCACTCTTCCTACCACTCCATCCCCCACAGCTATCTCCTCCTGTGCCACCACCCCCTCCCTCCTAGATTGTAAGCTCGAAAGAGCAGGGCCCTTGATCCCCTCATGTTTTGCATTGTATTGGTATTGTTCTGTCACATGTTCTGTCGCCCTTTGTAATGTACAGCGCTGAGCGAACTATTGGCGCTTTATAAATACTGTATAATAATAATAATAATAATACACACCAGCAGCGGTTCGCATAAACGGGGTGTGATAGTGATGTGGTATGGAATTCGCAAAGAAACCGGTGTGAATTCCGCACTGCATCAGTGTGAACCCAGGCTTAGAGACAATTTCAACACTTTTCAAAGTAGGGTTTAATAATGTAAAGGTCAAAATGTGCAAATAAAATATTTACAAAAAAAAAAGGTATTACAAAGAAACAAAGAGATGACAATGCAACAGAGAAATTAAAAGGAGTTGAAGGTGAATACTTAACAATGTACTGGTTTCAGCAGAGTCCAATGGATGAGAAAAGATGGTACAGTGGCTCTCTCAAGTCCAGTTAAGTGTCCCTTGATTTGATGTTAAACGAGAGCTGTCAAAATGTGGTGGCATTACACTTTTCTTCACATCAAAGGGGGGGGGGGGGTGTTGACAGAGGAGACCATCTGTGCAATCATCCGGTCTAAGGGGTGGTTACTGGGATGTCACCACGTTTATGACCAAGTCCCAGATACAGTTTTCTATATGTAGTCATATCTCTCAATACCTACCATTTACAGACTGCTAACGTGCATATTATTGTCTAGCAGGAGATTAGCTTCGGAATAAATATAAATATGGCAGGTTTCAGATGTCTACTTTACCTAGGAGGCTAAGGGGTTTCATTGGTTCCTCATATTGTCTCATATAGGGATGCTTGGGCTTGAAGTTTTAGAGTGTTGGCTGATAACCAGTCTATCAGAAATGTGAATTGCTATGGTATTTACAATAGGGGAAAGAACTGCAACAGTTTGGTAATACTCCAGTCACTGTGGATAGGTTAGCCCATTAATTTTAATGGGCTGCACTACCCGCAAGAAACACAAAGTCCCTGACCCTTTTTTTTTTTTTTCAAAATCGTACCGCAGCAACACGTGGTTTGGCACACACACGGGTGACAACATGAGATTTGGACCTCTGATGCATGGAAATATTACTGCCCAGACCTCACTGAATCTTAATTCAATACCCCTGGTATATGATTAGTTTGTAATTATCTGTGTATATGGAGGGGAGCCCTTTTGATCCACTTTAGTCTCACTGCTGATTGAAAAAATAGACTCCCATCATTGGTAGCTAGAGACCATATCATATAATCAGTCTAGGCTGAACTTTGGAACAAGTTTTTTTTTTTTTTTTATTGCTAGATAGAATGAGGTCTATTTTGATATGCAACACCATAAACTAATGTGAAAACTGCCATCAATGAAAATATAATTTAGATTATTGAATCTCAGGTTCTTATGCCAAGTTTCACTTGGCCGCTTTTTGAAGTAGTGATGGGACATGTTATACAGATCTTTCCTAAAGTAAAGTACTTTTTGGCTGTTATGCAGATCTACTGGATTCAGTACTTTCATCACTGGCTTAGAACAAGTGTATTAATCGAGGAAGTCAGAGTAAAATCAGAAGTCTTCGTAAGCATATGTCTACTAGGTCCGCGACAAGTACTGAAACAAGGTTAGTATGAAACCAGGCAATTAAAACTCTTCAATGACAGCCTCTATATTTTGTTCAGGATTATTTCCTTAATTTCCTTTATCCTGACTATCCAGTCCCCTTAAAGCAGAGCTTCAATTTTCATCATTTTACTTGTCTGTGCTAATAGTTAATGAGCTGACTTCCAACCTTGATCTTTGTTTCACTTGGGCTCAGTATTTCTCATTCACCAATAACTGTCCCCACCATTGCTTGTAATTGCATTTCCAGCTGTGAGACAGTTTTCGATTTATTTTCCCGCAATCCCTCCCACTGAGCCATTTTGTTCTCCCGGGAAGGGGGCGCTGTATCTGCCAGGAAGGAGAACACAGTGATTATCGCATGAAAAGTCCAACAGACTGGTTGTACCCAAGTCATACAACAGCCGCTTTGGGTACAGTCAGCCTACCCATAGATGGTTCGAACTACCTATGGCCAGCTTTAGCCATTTCCTCTTTCTTCTTATCATTTACTCATCCTTCCATAATTCTCCAGGTTGGAGGACTGACATAACAATGATCCTGACATGGCAAGTAGGTATCATTTTGGTTCCCTAAGGCTAAGTTCACACTAGCTTTGTTAGCAGGTAATGAAAATTCTACACAAAGTGCTGTTCACACTGAAGCATTAGCGTCATGGAAACATTCACGCCTCATGTCCAGTCAGGAGGAGTTGACGCCTCCCATTCAGGTCTATGGTGACGCTCCTCAAATGCCTGTCAGGTGTTTAAGGGTCGTTTGCGGACCATTAATACCATTACACTTCATTATAGGCGTTTGTGGTGCAGTTTTAACGCTTGGCAAATGCCTATCAAATGCCTCTATACGCGCATAGGGTGTTTGGAGAGCGTTAAAAATGCTTCCCAGATGCCTGTCTAATGCCTGTCATACACTATAGGGGCATTTGGCAAGAGTTAGAAATTAGTCAAGTGTAAACGAGCGCTTATACTGATACTAGCAATAGTGGTGTAACCCTCCTGCGCTCCAAGTATGTGTTTAAAATTATTAAACCAAAATAAATGTATAAACCCCAAAGGAGCTGCTAGCATTAAATCATATACCAGTGATCAAGTGAATATAAAACATAAAAATGCTGCGCTACATTCAAAACAATTATGTGAATGTGGGATCCAACATCTCAAATCAAAAATGTGACAATAATGATAACAATATAAATCTATACGTGCTTACTGATAATCAAAATATCAAAAAAATCACCCAAAAGATGAGAAACACAAAACTGTATATATACGTATGTGCATGAACACACATACATATAATTAAATCACACGTGCATATTGTGAAGTGAAAAAATAACCATAATAATGATACACGCAAACTCAAAGTCCAAAAATAAAATGTTGTAGGTGAACAAAACAGTAAACGGTGCTTCCAAATAATACTGTTAGTGACCACGGGTGAAAAAAAATCGTGCAGGTATCTGGGTGTATATAGATCTTATGAATCCAACCACCTTCTGGATTAGCCTCTCACCTCATCCCTTCGACCCTTGCGGATCAAAGAGCAGTAATGGATCCCTCTCACAGATCCTCCAGGCACCAAAGCACTCCAAAAACGCTTTTCAGGATATAATATTCCCACTTAGGCTCTTCTCCAGGAAAAGTTGAAATATCAATCTCTCAGAATGAGAAAAAGGAATCCTCCCATAGTGTAGTATATTTATTATACCATAGGAACATGTAATATCTTATAAAAACGAACTTACGTAGCAGCCAGTCCACATTAGAACCTCATGCTTTCAGATGAGGATATATCTGTTGGGTGTACAGCTGAACACACAGGTGTACCAAGATGGCCGCCACGCCGGAAATACGTCACTGCGCTACGCCGACGCGTTACGTCACAATGTCACGTGACTTCATCAGGGCCCTGATGAAGTCACGTGACATTGTGACGTAACGCGTCGGCGTAGCGCAGTGACGTATTTCCGGCGTGGCGGCCATCTTGGTACACCTGTGTGTTCAGCTGTACACCCAACAGATATATCCTCATCTGAAAGCATGAGGTTCTAATGTGGACTGGCTGCTACGTAAGTTCGTTTTTATAAGATATTACATGTTCCTATGGTATAATAAATATACTACACTATGGGAGGATTCCTTTTTCTCATTCTGAGAGATTGATATTTCAACTTTTCCTGGAGAAGAGCCTAAGTGGGAATATTATATCCTGAAAAGCGTTTTTGGAGTGCTTTGGTGCCTGGAGGATCTGTGAGAGGGATCCATTACTGCTCTTTGATCCGCAAGGGTCGAAGGGATGAGGTGAGAGGCTAATCCAGAAGGTGGTTGGATTCATAAGATCTATATACACCCAGATACCTGCACGATTTTTTTTCACCCGTGGTCACTAACAGTATTATTTGGAAGCACCGTTTACTGTTTTGTTCACCTACAACATTTTATTTTTGGACTTTGAGTTTGCGTGTATCATTATTATGGTTATTTTTTCACTTCACAATATGCACGTGTGATTTAATTATATGTATGTGTGTTCATGCACATACGTATATATACAGTTTTGTGTTTCTCATCTTTTGGGTGATTTTTTTGATATTTTGATTATCAGTAAGCACGTATAGATTTATATTGTTATTATTGTCACATTTTTGATTTGAGATGTTGGATCCCACATTCACATAATTGTTTTGAATGTAGCGCAGCATTTTTATGTTTTATATACTGATACTAGCTCTAGCTTGGTTTTGTTTATACGTATCAATGCCATTTTTTTTATCGTATAGCAGCAAGAGGGGCAGTTTGTTGTCGGTTGCCCAGTTCAGGTTCATACTTTGAGGGTTCAAGCAAAATGAGCTTGGTTGTTACTTTTGGGACTTTGAAAAAAGGAAGATGATTGTAACAGTGACCCTTTTTTGTATTTTAAATGTACAAAACACAAATGAAAGGATTGGGGGGAATTATAGACACTGGAACCGGTTAGGGGGAACAGTATGGGAGGGGACATAATATTATTCCTTCTGCTCTCTAGTTCCCGTGTCATCTCCTCTCATGCTGGCCTCCAGGACTTCTTCTGAGCTTCTCCCATCCTATGTAACTCCCTACCCCAATCTGTCTAGCTATCTCCTCATCTATCCACCTTTAGAATATCCCTGAAAACCTTTCTTTTTAAATAAGCCTATCCTGCTTCTAACTAGTAAACTGCCTTTTATTTCCTCTATCAGCTCATCCGCAACAGCTATTACCTTTTGTATCATGCAACCCTTCCTCCTAGATTGTAAGATCTAAGGAGCAGGGCCCTCTGTTTCCTCTTGTACCAAATTGTATTGTAACTGGAATGTCTTCCTTCATTTTGTAAAGTGCTGCGCAAACTGTTGGTGCTATATAAATCCTGTATAATAATAATAATACGAATTGCTGTCACAGAAATATATTCAGAAATACATGAAGAAATACAATCTGTCACCTAGTAAAACAACAGGTAGGTTAAGTGCAGATAGAAGTCAGGTAGCATACAACTCGCAAATCTATGATGGACCTGTATAGTCGGACGGGTTTTAACGACCTCCTTTAAAAAGGGGGGCATGAGGCCACATGAATGGTCTTTCAACAGAAAAAATTAGGTATTTTTTACAAGTGTTTCAAAGTTGTTTGACAAAGTGACCTGAGACCAGGGGGAAGGTGATGGCTTCAATGAATTGTTTAGTCTCTGGAGTTCCACTTTAAAGCAGTCCTTTGCTTTTCTGGTGTTTATAGAAATAGCTGTCAAAGATAAAGCATTCACCTTATAAACAGCTTACCTCAGAGACCCAGTTATCCCCCACTGGATGCCTCCATCATGCCTATCAAACAACATGGATAAGGTGAATCTGTGCTGTCATTCACAGATCACACCTCAAACATTTACATGCATGGGGATTAGTAAAGTTTACTTTTATAGGAATAACTGGTTAAACCTGACAAAAAATCCCATACGTATTTCATCTGTGTAACTATTTTACCTTCCAAATTTTTGTCCATACAGTTCTGAGGCTTACACAGCTCTGTAACACAACATACCCCTGCTTGGTAGGACAGGAGACTTAATTGTTCTCTGTTTCACCCAGGTAGCACTTACAAGCCTGCTTCTTCCTCTCCCAGTTTGTGTCTGCATTGTAAATAGAGAAGCAACATGCTGATGATCTCTGTCACTCTGCTTTTTATCCTTCTAGCATCCTGCAATCTAGCACATGCGTACTACATGAACACAACTGATTGTCTCCTTGTATTGCTTCTCCCTTTCCCAACCTCAGCTCTGCTGCACAGGTGATTGCAAGAAACCTTGTACTGTATCAAATGAGGGTACTTGACACTACATTTAAAGTGGCTGTCAACCCTCACATTGGGTATATTGACTCCGTGATACACAGAGAAGAAGAAAATCCTGTTTAGCTGAGGTCTTCTCTTCTCTGCATCCACGTGAAGTCCAGAATTTATACACTTTGTCTAAGCTGGCAGAAAAAAGGGACAGAGAGTTGAAATTACATACTGCAAGGCTCAGTGAGGGGAGCTCTGTGCCCTGACTGGAGGGAAGGGACACACCTCCCTTCACACAGCACACAGGAACATATCTGAGGCTGTCAATCATAGGCTGTGTGCTGGAGTTCACTCCCGTTACCATTTTTCTTTTTTGGTGTCAGCAAAATTTGTTAGAAGTGACTAATGCAAATAGCAGGGAAACAGGGCAGAAGAGCAGACAGAAATGACACTTTGTGCTCTGGATAGAGACGGGTGCACACTATAGAGGGATGTGCTTTGTTCATATTTCATGTCTGAGGTTTACAATTACTTTAAACTATGCATTTACAATATCTAAATGCAGACCTGCATTATTTGTGTTTTTTTTATATCATCCTGGAGTTCTAGATAGGTTTCTTAGGGCCTGTGTTGATGGGCTTTGAACTTGTGTTAATATCAATCTGTTTGACATTAGCTTAAGATACTTTTGAGACTTTGAGATCATTAAGAATTCATTGACAGGTACATTAGACCTGCAGTTGACTTCCTTCTCACCTGCAATTGATCAGCTTTTAAAGTGGAATGAAACTTCTGAAAATACTCACCTCCACCTTCCAGTGAAGGGCTACTTATGGATGCTGTGTTTTCGGCCTCTTAATTGGCTGATGTGGAATGACGTCATCCCGCACATGGGAGTAAGTCTATCCAGCAGAGCCAAAGTGTGCCGGGAGTGCACAGTAAGCTGTTTGTGGTCAGCTCAGTGTACATTCCGTAGAAAACTGCAAGTAGGCCGGTAAGTGTACATTATTACAGAAGAGACGTAGCATGTCTCTTCTGCTATAATTGCATGTTTTTAGCTAGGTTTTATTCTGCTTTAACCTCCCTGGCGGTATTCCCGAGTGTAGCTCGGGGTAAAGTTTCAGTACCAAAAGCGGTAACCCCGAGCTACACTCGGGCTTACCCTGCGGCGTTGCACAGGGATTCCCTACATCGCTTACCTTGTCCTTCGCTCCCACGACGCGTCCCCTGCAGCGTCCCCGGCCATCTCCTCCGGCCGATGCCAGCATCTGGCTTCCGTGTTCCAGTCCCTGTGACGTCGGGACGTACGGGCGCCGGAACCGGTGGCAAATTTGAAAATGTATAAAAAATGACATTTATTTAAAAACGATTATTTCATAGCAAAACATTCCTGTATCAAAGCATTTCACATACATTTTGTCCCTACTGCTTTGTCCTGCGCCCTGCCTGCATTTTTACTGTTCTTTCTGCCTGGAAACTGAGAAATGTCCATGGCGTCCAAAAAGCATCCCTTTAGGTCAAAAACAGCAATAGTAAATTAGAACTACTTGCAGAATTGAGTGATAATGATTCGTGGGGAAATTCGTCATCAGACACTGAAAACGATTTTGCGACTTTGCTCAGTGATTTGCGAACTTGGCACTCTATTTCAAATTTCAATGTTTTTGATTTGATTATATTATTGAATTACATTTATTATTACGGCGTCCAAAAAGCGTCCCTTTAGGTCAAAGTCGGTTTTAGACCGGCTAGAGAACAGCGATAGTAAATCAGAACTACTTGCAGAATTGTGTGATAATGATTCGTGGGGAAATTAGTCATCAGACACTGAAAACGATTTTGCGACCTTGCTCAGTGATGTGCGAACTTGGCGCTATATTTCAAATTTCAGTGTTTTTGGTTTGATTATATTATTGAATTAAATTTATTATTATATTATTATTATTTTTTATGAGTATTTATTAAGTAATTACTAAGAATTGCAGGCCTACAATACATACAGTAACACCAAATTTCCATGCAAAAAAATGGTACCGCTTTTGGTACAAAATTCCTGACATAATCATACCGCCAGGGAGGTTAAGCAGGTTTGCACATCCTATAGAGTTGTATGGGAATGCAAAGCCCCTTTGGAGTAAACAAAGCCCCCCAGCACAGGCCCTGTTCTCTTGACTGCAGTTCACAAGATTTAATGTCAATACACCAACCCCACCTGTTTCAGACACTGCTGTGGAGTTTGTCACATACCTCTTCTTATCTATGCTAGTGCACACCTTGAAGGAACTAATGATGTTACAAGTTTATTTTTAACGTGACCCTTCAAACCTAGGAGAAAGTGAACCTGTTTAACTAGTAAATCACACTTACAGATCCTAGAATTTCATGCCTTAGCACTAAAAAATGACAGTTTAAAAGCAAAAATTCAGGACTATGAAATAACATAAACCTGAAGATTAAGTCAAATGTAGAGAAGTATAAAAAAGGCATAAATTTGGTGTTATAAATTATATTGCCTGGGAGGACGTATTTTGCCCTTAAGAACAGGTATAACAATAAATATGAGAGGTCAATAAATGTCTCGTGTACATGCCGTTTTAAGAAAAGCACTTCATTAGAATAAATAATGTCATTCTAAAACCTAGCACAGTAACCCGAAGTGAAACCACATTAATTTTGTCAAAGCTCATGTCGGTTGCTGTACATTCTCAGTACTGTAGTGATAGAAATTTGTGTTGTAATCCTTGACGTTTCACCTTTATCTTGTGCTAGACTGTACAGTTACCAAGCCTTGTGCTCCAGCTGTGCATACTTGTTGAATCAGTAAAGATATCTTAGGAATGATGCCACAATTTTGCTCAGACCTGTTCCCATACAGAGTGATGTATTTCAGTGAAGTGAAGCTCCTTTACCAAATGAGAGGTCCTCTAATGTGGGGTGCACACTATAAGATTTTTTTCATCCAACCCAGTGGGCTGAACGAAAAAAAAAATGTACATACTAACACAATCAATGTTAGTGCAGCGATCTCCCCTGCTGAAATGTTGTAGTCTGACAGGGAGACTGCCCATTGGCTGCAAGCGCTGTTTAGATGCTGGTTTTCCAGCATGCCTGTTTGACAGAAGCCAGTCATGAGTCTGGCTTCTATTGGACAGAGAGCTGTACAATATGAGCCGAAAGTCAGCTGGTTCCTCCGAATTTTTGGTCAATTTTCGACCCGTGTGTACCCAGCTTAAGAGTACAGGAACAGAAATTGAGTAGACAAGTGTTTTACCTTGCATAATTCAATTGCCTTGTGTACATAGCAGCACAGCACAAACTTGGTGCTATATACAATGTCTTAAAAAAGTATTCATACCCCTTGAAATTTTCCACATTTTGTCATGTTACAACCAACAAAGTAAATGTATGTTATTGGGATTTTATGTGATAGACCAACGCAAAGTGGGCTGGCCATACACTATACAATGTTTTCTTGTACAGTGTTTCCTTTAGATTTAACAAAACCATATAATGTGAGGTCAAACCTAAACACTTTCTATTTGTATGCAATCAGACAGGCCCTTGTATAATGTATGGCCTTACTCTAAAAAAGGAATCTGTATAGAAGGAGGGATTTGCAAAGAAAAATATTTTGAAGCAAAACTTTTGAGAACCTGTGGCTGTTTTGAAAGTCAGGGACAGTTGACAACTATGGTATGCTCTGTTGAATGATCTGTGCCAAGGTTAGATGTCTAGGCAGGGAGACCAATCTGCTGATATGTTATCTGTGAGAAACACACAGTGTTTAGACATCTGTCATTGCAGTTACAAAACTGTATGTCTAACCAGAGCAGGTTTGGATGGTGATGTCTAGCATTTTTTTCAGATCATAGCAAGGGTGCAATCGTTCTCCATGTACCACAGTTTGCCTAACCTTGCAGAGTAAGGCCCCTTTCACACGGGGCTGTCCCATCAGCGGATCCATTTGCCCAGGGTGGGATCTGCCCGCTGAAGAAGCAGATGACAGGTCCGTGTTAGTTCCACACACAGATACAGAACGCTGCCCTTTATGGGCTGTCGGATGGAAACGGATCCCCATCCATCTGTTTTTAGCAGGCAGGATTAGATCGGATGCAGGCGGGTGTAAATGGACACATCCGTTTACACCCGCAGCTCCATAGAGAGCAATGACGTGTCTAATCGGGTCTGCTTGAAAAACGAACAGACATACCCAATTGGTCCGCTCGCGTGAAAGGGGCGTAAAAATTCTTATGTTTCGACACCTCTGTGATTCTAGAGTTGTTATGGGGTGCTAAGAAGAAGTTAACGCGGTAATAACAAAAATGTAATATATTGCAGCTTACCAAACTTTAAATGTGGTGGCTGCATTTGTTTTCTTTTTTAGGATTTTTTTTTCTTTATCTTCATTTGGAGATCCGGATGGTAACACACTTTCTGTCTTAGAGCGTGTTACACAACAAGTGCCAGTGTATAATTGCAAATGTTTCTTGACTGTCAAAGTTGTTTTTTTGTTTTGAAGGTATGGCCCTAGAAGTGTTTGCTTTCTTTCAGTATAAATCTGTCACTTAAAGTGGTTGTAAACCGTTACATATATCCAGTGAAGTGACTTGACTCAGGTTATACACAGAGATGAAGCAAATCCTCCTACGTTAGTTGTACCTGTTTATCTGCAGTCTTCTCTTCATCTGTTCAAAGTGCTGAATTTATAAGGTTGTCTCTGAGAGTTCAGAAAAAAGGTGGCCAGGAGCTGAAGTTACACACTACAGAGCTCAGTGAGGAGATCTCTGAGAGCTGATTGGAGGGAAAGGACACCCCCTCCCCATTCACACAGCTCCTAGGATTAGAGCTGAGGCTGTGAATCTGCTGAAGCTCCCTCCCCTGTAACCTTTTTTCTCTTGGTGTCAGGAAAACCTGTCTGAAGAAATTCATGCTGATAGCAGAGGAAACAGCAGAGAAAAGAATCCTAGTGCTCTGGATTGAGACAGGTACACACTATAGAGGGAGGTGCTTTGTTCATATTTCCTGTTTGCAGTTTACAACCACTTTAGAGCAGAACTAAACATTTTGATTTTAATGGTTTCCAAAAATAGTTATATTCAAGGCATGCCTTGATTGACAACTTTCACAATTACATACCTGAAATATCTGGGGTCATAACTGATCACAACTGCAGATCAACAGAGGGTAAGTTGGCAGCTTCCTTGGCTGTAAAGTAGTGGAGGGTTCAGTTCTGCTTTAAACTGCCCGTTCCATTTTGGGAAGATTGGACAGCTATCTTTGCTATGGGCTGAACTAGACTTCAGACCATAACTCTCCCAATGCTGGATTTATGAGGATACTCTGTCTACTGGACTGAGGAGATACTTCAATGATAAAATAAAAGCATATACTGTATCTAAAATTCCATTTTTCTTTAAAGTGTTATTAAACCCACAACAGGAAAATTAGTCTGTATATGCAGTAAATCATGCTTGTTATACTCACTGTGGAACCTAAGAGGTTAATCCTCTGCATTGTGTAAAAATGCTGTTTGATCCTGTCTTCTCTGATACTCCCCTTCTTCCAATGTCACCCTCTTATCTCCTGATAAGACCTATCGTGTGGAGTCACTCTGCATATGCTCAGTTTGGTGTGTGTGTATTGCTAGAGAGGTCTTTTATTTTTCCTTGGGAGAGTGCATGTGATCAGCACAGGGACAATTAGAATTGGAGGGGAGATAGAAAACTCCTACAAGCTGTAATCTCTGCTGGACACTGATAGAAGTCACAACACTGCTATATACTGCTGATGAGAAAAGGTATTTAGCAGTTTATATTTACTAAAATAATTCCATTTCCATGTTCTGTGTACTGGGGGAGACCCGGTATAGCGAATACAGGGTCCTGGGTTTAGTAACACTTTAAGGGGGAGGATGACTGTAGCCAGTATAGTCAATGAAACCCCTGGACAGAGGCTATGTCCAGCACCATGGCTTTGTTTATGTCTACTGAACTCCAGAAGAGATCAGAGTCCCATTTTATTATGCAAATGGTTGTTTTACAGCTTTGCTGATGTACATATAGGGGCATAACAGAGCAGGATTTTAAAGTATCTGGGATATGCCATCATTTTTAGATACTTTTAGTGGTCGGAAGAATAGTAACCCATGTTCAATGTTGTAGTGAGCCACCTTTGAACAATATGACTTTTACCAACGTCATGATAGTGACTCCAGAGTGGCTTTGTTTTACAACTGTCCCAGGATAATAGGTGGATGCTTCAGTTATTTGGACACTGCATTCAAGTTTATCCCACAGGCATTTTGGCATAGCCCATGTCTACCATGGTGGTGTTACATTTGGAAGAAGGACCAGACAAGCTTCATCCTTCCAGGCTCCACCTGTCCAGTACTGAAGTTTCTTAGCTTACCATGAATGTTTATTTTATAGTGGTTACCATGAACAGGGAAAGTATTTGCATGGCCGTCGGCTCTTCTCCAAATACAGAGTGGGACGCATTGTATGTTCTGATGTTGGTTGGTGTACTTCCACAGTTATATAGTGATCCCCCACGTAGTGGATGTTTTCTGAAGATGTCATGTGTTCTAGTTGGGTTTCAAGGTCTGTTATGCCCGTTCTGAGTAACCTGTTCACATGAAAACAAAATGTGGAAATGGAGTTTCTAGTTCATGTCTCTTTGTTTTCTAAATAGGCAAGTAGCAGAGGTAAGCCTACAGTGCCTTGAAAGCAGCCAACTACAGGGCAATCTTAGAAGAAAACCTGTTAAGAGTCTGCAAAAGACTTGAGACTGGAGCTGAGGTTCACCTTCCAGCAGGACAATGACCCTAAACATACAGCCAGAGCTACAATGGAATGGTTTAGATCAAAGCATATTCATGTGTCAGAATGGCCCAGTCTTATTCATGTGTTAGAATGTCCCAGTCAAAGTCCAGACCTAAATCCAATTGAGAATCTGTGTCAAGACTTGAAAATTGCTGTTCACAGACGCTCTCCATCCAATCTGACAGAGCTTGAGCTATTTTGCAAAGAAGAATGGGCAAAATGTTCACTCTCTAGATGTGCAAAGCTGGTAGAGACATCCCCAAAAGGACTTGTGGCTGTAATTGCAGTGAAAGGTGATTCTACAAAGTATTGAATTCGGGGGGCTGAATACAAATGCATGCCACACTTTTCAGATATTTATTTGTAAAAAATGTTGAAAACCATTTATCATTTTCCCTCCACTTCACAATTATGTACCACTTTGTGTTGGTTTATCACATATAATCCCAATAAAATACATTTATGTTTTTGGTTGTAACATGAAAAAATGTGGAAAATTTCAATACGTTTTCAAGGCACTGTATCTGTTTTGAGAGGCAGGGTTACTGTTTATTCACCACAAACTGTATATTTACAGTCAACACGTATTTTGCCCATTCACAGTAACAGGTTCACATGTTCACCCAGATCAGTTAATACGCAATGGATGTAATGTAATCAATGCTCTAGTGTGTGACCTGTTATTACCCCAAAAGAGATGTGGCCTGTAGGCATGTAGTAAACCTTTAAAAGATCCCCCCACCTCAAACTCACTTTTACATGAAAGCTTTTCTTCTACATTACATGTCTGTTTTAATGTTGACAGTGTATGAGCTCCAAGTTGGACTTTTAAGTGACCTTATTGCATTTTCCCAAATGGGCAAAGTATAGGTTCAGTTTAAGCCTGGGTTCACTGACGTGTGGTGCAGTATATCGCATGTGATTCGCACAGAAACCAATTTTGTCTGGCTGTAATCGCACCGGACCAAAAACGTGCAGGACCCCTTTTTGGTCCGCACTAGAATCGAATCGCATAGGTATCCACAC
The DNA here is from genome assembly GCF_062004578.1 of Staurois parvus. Classification (NCBI taxonomy): domain Eukaryota; kingdom Metazoa; phylum Chordata; class Amphibia; order Anura; family Ranidae; genus Staurois; species Staurois parvus. Next base: position 18,396,622 of record NW_028317892.1, read on the forward strand.
CTATGCGATCTGATTCTGCACATCGCACCGCATTTTGTGGACCACTTTTGGTATGTTGTTAACATACACCTTCGCAGCGGTTCGCATGAATGGTGTGCGAGTCTGATGCAGTGTGGAATTCGCACTGAAAACGCTGCAAATTCCGGACTGCATCAGTGTGAATCAGGGCTAAGAGATCTTACGAAAAAAATATAAAACTGCATAGTTTTCTAGCAGTCTTTCAAAATTAAAAGCTAAAGTCCAAAATGTTTTGGTTTGGATTGTTTACAGAGTAATGCTTGCACACCTTGGTTACACCAACACAATCAAAAGGGGAAACAAATAAAACATTGCGGTACTTGGCTTTGAAAGGTCAGTGCAATTAAACCACTGAGTGCAAAGCCAACTCCAGCTATTCAATACACCTGTACCGTGAGAAGCCTTTTTGTCGGATGATGACAGATAAAGGACTTGGTTTCACTGAAACAGTGAGATGATAAAGTAAAATTCACACATTGCTTTGCAGGTAGGGTTGCCACCTTTTTTTGCCAAGGTCAGCACAGACACATCATTGCAGGAAGTAAACAATGGCGTGGCACAATAGTCAATGAGCCTACTTTTCCATCTGACTACTTGTCACCAAAACAGGAAGTAAGAGGAAGCTTTCCAAAGCAGCCTGACAGCTAGATTCAATAAACTTCTATAATAGTAGTAGTCCATAGTAGAAGTCCGTGCTTTTAATGCACACTGTCAATACCTGCTAGCATAAAGGATGGCATGCAATCCTCCATTATGTAGTGCTTACAGATAAAACCCACCAGATCTTTCATCCCCAACAGAAGACAAGGTCAGTATACAGTTTACAACAGGGGTCCTCAAACTTTTTAAACAGGGGGCTAGTTCACTGTCCCTCAGACCGTTGGAGGGTCGGACTATAGTTTAAAAAAAAAAAACTATGAACAAATGTGGACACAGTACAGGAGATGACCAGAGACTGCGGACATAGTACAGGGGATGACCAAGAGACTGCAGACACAGTACAGGAGATGACCAGAGACTGCGGGCATAGTACAGGAGATGACCAGAGACTGCGGACACAGTACAGGAGATGACCAGAGATTGCGGACACAGTACAGGAGATGACCAGAGACTGCGGACACAGTACAGGAGATGACCAGAGACTGCGGACACAGTACAGGAGATGACCAGAGACTGCGGACACAGTACAGGGGATGACCAGAGACTGCGGACATAGTACAGGAGATGACCAGAGACTGCGGACATAGTACAGGGGATGACCAAGAGACTGCAGACACAGTACAGGAGATGACCAGAGATTGCGGACACAGTACAGGAGATGACCAGAGACTGCGGACACAGTACAGGAGATGACCAGAGACTGCGGACACAGTACAGGAGATGACCAGAGACTGCGGACACAGTACAGGAGATGACCAGAGACTGCGGACACAGTACAGGAGATGACCAGAGACTGCGGACACAGTACAGGGGATGACCAGAGACTGCGGACATAGTACAGATGACCAGAGACTGCGGACACAGTACAGGAGATGACCAGAGACTGCGGACATACAGCGGCGGCGGGATTACTGGGCCGGCCGCTCCATGAGACGCACAGACATTTCCCCCCAAGTGTGCCTTATAGAGCGAAATATACTGTAAATGCAGGACACCTTGTTAGGTCAGATCTGTGTACAATGTAAAGAGAGAGAGGGGGGGAGAGATAAGGAGGGGAAAAAGAGAGAGAGGAGGGGGGGGGAGAGGAGGGGGGAGGGAGAGAGGGGAAAAGAGAGAGTGGGAGATCAATCATCTATTGCACATATCTATGGTTCGTGGCCGTGATACCCGACATGCAGCGATGGAGTCTCCCCTCTTGCTCCCCCTCTTCATGGTCAGCCCTAGGCTCCGCCCTCCGGCTGTGACGGTTGCATGCACTGATCAGAATAGATGGCCGGCTGGCTGCAGAGAGGCCAGGCGAGTGGTGCAGGTTCATAAGCCGTGCCCACCTTCCCCTGTTCTGGAATTGCTGATCCCGCCCTCCTGCCTCCCACCCGAGCCCTGCCGAGTTTTCCCGACCTGCCAAATCCTAGTCCCTTGCCTCGCGGCAGATACGCCCCTGCCCGGCAGGCCGGATAAATGTCTTCGGTGGGCTGCTTGTGACCTGCGGGCCATAGTTTGAGGACCCCTGGTTTACAAATCCGAAGTGGCTCAACTACAACAGCCCGCTCCCTCGTAGCCCACAAACTTTCCTATGTTGTAGACATGTTCCCTTAATCTTATCTTTAGTGTCTGTGTGGTTCACCCCATGTGTTGATGGACCACACGGACATTGTAAGTGGTACACCACTTACTCTGAAGTGCATGTAACAAATGTTTCCATTCTTTATTCTTTACCTGTAGCATGTGAAACCAACTGAATTTTCTTGCTACAATCTGTCCCTTTAATTTCTAATTTTACAACCGATAAACTTCTTACAAGGATAAAAACACTTTAACCACTTCCTATTTAGCAATGCGCTACTTTAACTGGTAATTGTGTGGTCATGCAATGCTGTACCCATTTTTTTTTTTTTACCCAAACAAAATTTATAGGATTTTTTTTCACACAAATAGAGCTGTCTTTTGGTGGTATTTTATCACCACTGTTTTTTTTTATTTTTTGTGATGTAAACAAAAAAGGCTGAACATTTTGGGAAACAAATCTACAATATTTTTTACTTTCTGCTAAAAAAAATAGCCAATAATAAAAAATTTTTTAAAAAATCAAATTCCGCTACATGTCTTTGGTAAATTCCAATAAGTTTATGTTAATCGGTTTGTGTGAAAGTTGTAGTGTCTACAAACTATGGTGTAAATATATTGGAATTTTTATTTGTTTATTTTTACACTACTAATGAAGGTGATCAGTGAGTTATAATGGGACTGTGATAGTGCAGTGGGCAATCAGACACTGATGCTGGGGGGAACTGACTAACTGCCACTGACATCACCAGTGACTCTAATACAGTGATCCTTGATAATGCTATACACTGTCACTGTACTAATGACACTGGCTGGGAAAGGGTTAACCTATAGTGCTATCAAGGGGTTAAATGTGTGCCTAACAATGTGTAATGTGTGTATTATGTGCTGCTTTTACTACTAGATCTCTTTGTTTCTCATCCTTCCCTCTGTACAGAACCCTGTGTTGATGGTCAACACAGGGCTGTAGGCTGTGATTTGACACAGCCGATCAGCAGATCCCGGCCATGAATCATTGGCCAGGACTTTCTGACAGAATCCCACTGTGTACAATCACAGCGAGTGTCGGAGGTCTTGTGTATGTGTGTGTGTGTGTGTGTGTGTGTGTGTGTGGGGGGGGGGGGGGGGTCGAATGTGCGTGCAATAAATCAGGAAGCAGGAGGCGATGTACCAGTAGGTCGCTGTGCCTGCACAGGTCACCTGTCCACAGTATATTTAAATACATTTAAAGTTTAATTACATTTAAAAAAAAAAGGTTATCCTCCTTGGTTTGTGTACAATATTGTGTACTAAAGAGCTTCACAGATTAGGAATCTTTTCTACAGTGTATACCAAGGGAGGAAAATCTTGCAACAGTTTTGAAAGTATTTGACTTTTTTTATCAGAACCGTCCAGTGTTTCTGTAAAATGTGTTTTACTTCATAATACTGACTTGAAAAGCAGTAAACACATTAAAGTGACACTAAAGCTTCGTTTTTTGTTTTTTTTCTTAAAATAACAACATACTATACTTACCTGCGCTGTGCAGTGGTTTTGATTGATCCCTTATAGAAAAAGCAGGGAATATAATTCCAACAGTGAAAAAAGAAAAAAACTCTAGATAAGGTTAAATTGGATCAGAAAATAAAAACGAAAAAAAAATGTAAGGGATCTTAATGATTATAGAAAGAAAGGGGTTTTAAACAAAACAGTCATATCAAAATAATCATATCAAAACAATGACATATTCATTTCCACATCGTGTTTCAATTATTTCTAGCCTACTCATATTACTCTGAATAATCTTTAAGTCTGTAAACTTACTTTGTAAAAATTCCCACACATTTACTTCCTTGAGTTCCATAACGCATAATCACTATGCCCTGTGGGTAGGCACTGCTGGGTCACACATTTCACAGAGCCTGCCTTCTAAACTACAGAGGTGCTGAGAGTTTCAGGAGGCAAAGTCAGTAAAGGAATCACTGCTTGTAGGCAGCAAGGTATCATGGGATATGTAGTCCTTAGAAATTGAAAGTAAACAGAGGAGAAGTTGCAAAGTATGCTGGGAATCCAGCCAACAGACAGGCAGCACAAATATTTTTCAAGTAAGCTTTATATTGGGTTGTCTGATATAATTGTTTGTATTAAAATCCTGATGTTAAAAAATTAAAATGTATGCTGTGACCATAGAATTTCTTATAGGGTCCATGCACGCTGGGCTTAAGAAAAAAAAAAAGCCACTTCTTTTGGTGGCTCATTTTTTTTTTCTGCCAGAAAACTCCTCCCAAAAATGCAATCCAGAAGGGTTTTTTTCTGCCTCCTAAATGCTGAGCATAAAATATGCTTCTAAATGTTCTATCATGTGTTGACACATAGTTTAACATTGAGCTGCTTCTACAGGCAGGAAAAAAAATGTTAAACTCCACTAGAAGCAACGTTTTTTAAGCCCACTGTGCATGGGCCCTAAATGGCAGAAAACTCTCCTCTGTAGATAATAAAGGTGCTACAATTGTATAAGTAAGGCTCCATGTACACGGGACACTTCTGAACGATGGAAACTGACTATTGGAAAACGTAGGTTAAAAAACATCTGTTTAGCCGTGTTTGCATACCGCATTTATGAGCGTTTGCCTTTAGAAGCGTTTTTTTAAGATAACCTCAGGAGACCTTCCAAAATGCCCAGAATGCACTGAAAAATAGTAAAAAAATCAACTATTTCAAACATATTGAGAGAAATAGAGCTGAAGCAGAGAGAGCAGTATTTGTTGAGATTCACTTTTTTTTTTGTGGTGTTTGGATGTGTTCCAGCTCATTTCTGTGCAGAAATTATTGCAGCAGTGTCTAACATATTTTCTTTCATGCGAAACCTCAAAGTATGGTGTACCAGGTCCAATTGATTACCGGGAAAATGCTTTGCATGCATTTTTCATTATGAAAAAGGCTCTGGACAGCATCTGGAAGTGGAAGTGTTAAAAAAAAGTTTGAAACGCTGATAAAATCTACTCCTGAACGCAAGTTTGGTGCATTCAAAAAAACGACTGTAAACTCAACTGCCTGTAAATGACATAGTGTACATGGACACATAGGAAAAAATTAGGGAGAGTTCAGGGGCTGCTGAAAAAAAATGCAGAAAAGCTCCTAAACGTGAGTTTATCAGCTGCCCAAGGCCCCATGTACACGGGACACTTCTGAACGATGGAAACTGACTGCTGGAAAATGTAGGCTAAAAAACGTCTGTTTTTCCGCTTTTCCATAACGTGTTTATGCACATTTGCACTTAGAAGCGTTTTTTAAAGATAAGTACAGGAGACCTTCCAAAATGCAGAATGCACTGAAAAGTGGTAAGTTATTAACAATTTCAGACAGTTTCAGAGAAATACAGAGCATAGAAGCAGAGACAGCAGTATGTGTTGAGATAATTAGGTGTGAGTTGCTCATTACCATTTCTTTTGTTTCCAAGGGTGGGAAAGGTGTCTGGTGGAGTGAGTCATTAAGGCCACCTGGCAGAGGGTCTCCATGAAGAATTTGAGGTGTGAATAGTCATTAACATATCTTTTGTTTCCAAGAGTGGGAGAGGTCTGAGGTGTGAATGGGTCATTACAATGTGTGACAAGCTTGGTAGGAATATCCTGTTTTCAGAGTTTTGTCCATCTGAGTACCTTGAAAACACTTTGCATGCATTTTTCATGATGAAAAAATGCTCTGGACAGCATCGGGAACTGGAAGAGTTAAAAAAAATTCAGACGCAAACACTTATAATCGTGATTTGCCGCATTTACAAGCGTTTTGTATTTGAAACGCTGATAAAATTGACTGCTGAACGCAAGTTTTCTGCGTTCAAAAAAATGACTGTAAACTCAAATGCCTGTAAACGACATAGTGTACATGGACACATAGGAAAACATTAGGGAGAGTTCAGGGGCTGCTGAAAAAAAAGCTGAAAAGCTCCTAAATGTGAGTTTATCAGCTGCAGTGTACATGAGCGCTTACTGAAAAGCTTGGTAGGAACATCCTGTGTTCAGTGTTTTATCCATCTGAGTACCTTGAAAATGCTTTGCATGCATTTTTCATGATGAAAAAAGGCTCTGGACAGCATTGGGAACTGGAAGAGTTAAAAAAAATTAGCAAACGCTTATAAACGCGATTTGCCGCGTTTATAAGCGTTTTGCATTTGAAACGCTGATAACATCGACTGCTGAATGCAAGTTTAAAAAAAAAACAACTGTAAACTCAAATGCCTGTAAACAACTGTAAACCAAGATGTGTACATGGACACATAGGAAAACATTAGGGTGAGTTAAGGGGCTGCTGAAAAAAAATGCTGAACACCTCCTAAACGTAAGTTTATCAGCTGCAGTGCACATGAGCCCTAAGAGTCTTTTGCTCAGATCTTCTGATTATAAACACCAGGGAGATGAAAATAGTTATTCTGGCCCAAAAACAACTTTAAACTACAATCAGGAAAATTTACAATTTAAATTACATTTAAAATGTAAAGGCCATATACAGGTGAAACTTGAAAAATTAGAATATCGTGCAAAAGTTAATTTATTTCAGTAATGCAACTTAAAAGGTGAAACTAATATATGAGATAGACTCATTACATGCAAAGCAAGATAGTTCAAGCTGTGATTTGTCATAATTGTGATGATTATGGCTCATGAAAACCCCAAATCCACAATCTCAGAGAATTCGAATATTGTGAAAAGGTGCAATATTCTAGGCTCAAAGTGTCCCACTCTAATCAGCTAATTAAGCCATAACACCTGCAAAGGGTTCCTGAGCCTTTAAATGGTCTCTCAGTCTGGTTCAGTAGGAATCACAATCATGGGAAAGACTGCTGACCTGACAGTTGTGCAGAAAACCATCATTGACACTCTCCATAAGGAGGGAAAGCCTCAAAAGGTAATTGCAAAAGAAGTTGGATGTTCCAAAAGTGCTGTATCAAAGCACATTAATAGAAAGTTTTGTGGAAGGGAAAAGTGTGGAAGAAAAAGGTGCACAAGCAGCAGGGATAACCGTAACCTGGAGAGTATTGTCAGGAAAAGGCCATTCAATAGTGTTTGGGACTTTCACAAGGAGTGGACTGAGGCTGGAGTCAGTGCATCAAGAGCCACCGCACACAGACGGATTCTGGACATGGGCTTCAAATGTCGTATTCCTCTTGTTGTTCAGGAATGTCGTAAGCCGCTCCTGAACAACAAACAACGTCAGAAGCATCTTACCTGGGCTAAAGAAAAACAGACCTGGTCTGTTGCTCAGTGGTCCAAAGTCCTCTTTTCTGATGAGAGCAACTTTTGCATCTCATTTGGAAACCAAGGACCCAGAGTATGGAGGAAGAATGGAGAGGCACACACTGCAAGATGCTTGAAGTCCAGTGTGAAGTTTCCAGAGTCTGTGTTGATTTGGGGAGCCATGTCATCTGCTGGTGTTGGTCCACTGTGCTTTATTAAGTCCAGGGTCAACGCCGCCGTCTACCAGGAGATTTTGGAGCACTTCATGCTTCCTTCCGCAGACGAGCTTTATGGGGATGCTGACTTCATTTTCCAGCAGGACTTGGCACCTGCCCACACTGCCAAAAGCACCAAAACCTGGTTCAATGACCGTGGGATTACTGTGCTTGATTGGCCAGCAAACTCGCCTGACCTGAACTCCATAGAGAATCTATGGGGCATTGCCAAGAGAAAGATGAGAGACATGAGACCGAACAATGCAGAAGAGCTGAAGGCCGCTATTGAAGCATCCTGGTCTTCCATAACACCTCAGCAGTGCCACAGGCTGATAGCTTCCATGCCACGCCGCATTGAGGCAGTAATTGCTGCAAAAGGGGCCCAAACCAAGTACTGAGTACATATGCATGCTTATACTTTTCAGAGGTCCGATATTGTTCTATGTACAATCCTTGTTTTATTGATTGCATGTAATATTCTAATTTTCTGAGATTGTGGATTTGGGGTTTTCATGAGCTGTAAGCCATAATCATCACAATTATGACAAATCACGGCTTGAACTATATTGCTGTGTATGTAATGAGTCTATCTCATATGTTAGTTTTACCTTTTAAGTTGCATTACTGAAATAAATGAGCTTTTGCACGATATTCTAATTTTTCGAGTTTCACCTGTAATTGGAGTAAATATAATTCCACTCCTGTGGATAATAGATTTACGTTGTTAAAGTGGTATTAAAGGTCCGGCGGGTTTTAAAAAAAATAAATAACATGTCATACTTATCTGCTCTGTGTAATGGTTTTGCACAGAGCAGCCCTGATCCTTCTCTTCTCGGGTCCCCTGCTGGTGCTCCTCCCCCTGGACCAGTGTTCCCAATACCAAGCCACTTCCGATGGGGCACTGGACACTCCCGAGCCGGGTTCTATGCATCCATAAGACACATAGAGCCCCCACTCTCTCCTCATTGGCTCACTGGCTGTGATTGACAACCATCTTAGCCAATGAGAGGGAATTTTGGGACAGCCAAAGGTCCCGTGCACATCACTGGATCAAGAGGGGGTTCGGGAGTATAAGGGGGGGGGGGGGCTGTGGTGGGAGCAGTGCACAGATTTTTTTTATCTTCATGCATAGAAACCTTCAGCCTTTACCTTTCAGAGATAATTGTTGGAAATGTTTAGTAGTCATCACCCAGGTAATTAGAGGCATCTTTGAAATCAGAAAGTAACCTTATTTAGCATGATGATATTTAGGGCCAGGGAAGGAACACACAAAGAGAAAAATACCGTTAAAACAACATGGCGGGGGGGGGGGTTTCGGTGTGTGTGTGGAGGGGGGGGGTTGTAATGAAAAAACAAACTATAAGGGTGAAATGGAATCGGCCATTTTCAATTTAAGTACTGCAGTGCTAACTAGAGATGAGCGAATCGAAGTATCCGAAGTGGAATTCGAGTCGAATATCGGAAAAATTTCGATTCGTGCCGAATCCGAAAAATAGCCTAATTCGGACGCGCGAATCGAAATTTTTCAGAAAATGGCGGCTGACATGTGCGGCGACGGAGCGGGGATGTCTGGGAAGGCGCGCAGACAAGGCGCGCTGACCCATAATGCATTCCTCAACTACATGTGATCGCATCAGCCTATCAGCAGCCAGCCAGCCAGCACTGTGTAATGGTCGAGCTATAAATAGCGGCCATTTTGGAATTCTTCATTTGCCTGCAGTTATTGAACAGAGGCAGACCGCTCTGTACTAGGGACAGGGACAGAGTTAGGGCCACAGAAACGATAATTGGGGACAGAGAAAAGTTACTTAGGGACAGAGAACCATTACTCAGGGACACAGACTTGTTAATGAGGGCCACAGAATCGTTATTTAGGGACAAAGAAACGCTAGTTAGGGCCACAGAATTCATAATCAGGGACAGACAGAATTGTTACTCAGTGCCAGAGAATTGTTATTTAGGGCCACAGAAACGTTATTAGGGCCACAGAATTGTTACTCAGGGACAGACAGAATTGTTACTGAGTGCCAGAGAATTGTTACTCAGGGACAGACAGAATTGTTACTGAGTGCCAGAGAATTGTTACTTAGGGCCACAGAAACTTTAATTAGGGCCACAGAACTTTTACTCAGGGACAGACAGAATTGTTACTCAGTGCCAGAGAATTGTTACTCAGGGACAGACAGAATTGTTACTGAGTGCCAGAGAATTATTACTTAGGGCCACAGAAACTTTACTTAGGGCCACAGAATTTTTACTCAGGGACAGACAGAATTGTTACTGAGTGCCAGAGAATTGTTACTCAGGGACAGACAGAATTGTTACTGAGTGCCAGAGAATTGTTACTTAGGGCCACAGAAACTTTACTTAGGGCCACAGAATTGTTACTCGCACAGACACAGAATTGTTACTCGCACAGACACAGAATTGTTACTGAAGGCCACAGAACTGTTACTTAGGGCCACAGAATTGTTACTCGCACAGACACAGAATTGTTACTCGCACAGACACAGAACTGTTACTGAGGGCCACAGAACTGTTACTTAGGGCCACAGAATTGTTACTCGCACAGACACAGAATTGTTACTCAGGGCAACAGAACTGTTACTTAGGGACAAAGAAACGCTAGTTAGGGCCACAGAATTCATACTCAGGGACAGACAGAATTGTTACGGAGTGCCAGAGAATTGTTACTCTGGGCCACAGAAACTTTACTTAGGGCCACAGAATTTTTACTCAGGGACAGACAGAATTGTTACTGAGTGCCAGAGAATTGTTACTCAGGGACAGACAGAATTGTTACGGAGTGCCAGAGAATTGTTACTCAGGGCCACAGAAACTTTACTTAGGGCCACAGAATTTTTACTCAGGGACAGACAGAATTGTTACTCGCACAGACACAGAATTGTTACTCGCACAGACACAGAACTGTTACTGAGGGCCACAGAAACTTTACTTAGGGACAAAGAAACGCTAGTTAGGGCCACGGAATTCATACTCAGGGACAGACAGAATTGTTACGGAGTGCCAGAGAATTGTTACTCAGGGCCACAGAAACTTTACTTAGGGCCACAGAATTTTTACTCAGGGACAGACAGAATTGTTACTGAGTGCCAGAGAATTGTTACTCAGGGACAGACAGAATTGTTACGGAGTGCCAGAGAATTGTTACTCAGGGACAGACAGAATTGTTACTGAGTGCCAGAGAATTGTTACTTAGGGCCACAGAAACTTTAATTAGGGCCACAGAATTTTTACTCAGGGACAGACAGAATTGTTACTGAGTGCCAGAGAATTGTTACTCAGGGACAGACAGAATTGTTACCGAGTGCCAGAGAATTGTTACTCAGGGACAGACAGAATTGTTACTGAGTGCCAGAGAATTGTTACTTAGGGCCACAGAAACTTTAATTAGGGCCACAGAATTTTTACTCAGGGACAGACAGAATTGTTACTGAGTGCCAGAGAATTGTTACTCAGGGACAGACAGAATTGTTACGGAGTGCCAGAGAATTGTTACTCAGGGCCACAGAAACTTTACTTAGGGCCACAGAATTTTTACTCAGGGACAGACAGAATTGTTACTGAGTGCCAGAGAATTGTTACTCAGGGACAGACAGAATTGTTACGGAGTGCCAGAGAATTGTTACTCAGGGACAGACAGAATTGTTACTGAGTGCCAGAGAATTGTTACTTAGGGCCACAGAAACTTTAATTAGGGCCACAGAATTTTTACTCAGGGACAGACAGAATTGTTACTGAGTGCCAGAGAATTGTTACTCAGGGACAGACAGAATTGTTACCGAGTGCCAGAGAATTGTTACTCAGGGACAGACAGAATTGTTACTGAGTGCCAGAGAATTGTTACTTAGGGCCACAGAAACTTTAATTAGGGCCACAGAATTTTTACTCAGGGACAGACAGAATTGTTACTGAGTGCCAGAGAATTGTTACTCAGGGACAGACAGAATTGTTACGGAGTGCCAGAGAATTGTTACTCAGGGCCACAGAAACTTTACTTAGGGCCAGAGAATTTTTACTCAGGGACAGACAGAATTGTTACTGAGTGCCAGAGAATTGTTACTCAGGGACAGACAGAATTGTTACTGAGTGCCAGATAATTGTTACTCAGGGCCCCAGAAACTTTACTTAGGGCCACAGAATTTTTACTCAGGGACAGACAGAATTGTTACTGAGTGCCAGAGAATTGTTACTCAGGGACAGACAGAATTGTTACTGAGTGCCAGAGAATTGTTACTTAGGGCCACAGAAACTTTACTTAGGGCCACAGAATTGTTACTCGCACAGACACAGAATTGTTACTCGCACAGACACAGAATTGTTACTGAGGGCCACAGAACTGTTACTTGGGGCCACAGAAACGTTAATCAGGGACACAGAATTGTTACTGAGGGCCACAGAACTGTTACTTAGGGCCACAGAATTGTTACTCGCACAGACACAGAATTGTTACTCAGGGACACAGAATTGTTACTCAGGGACACATAATCGTTTAATTAAAGAGTATGTCAGACAACATGCAGAGGAGTTGCAGAGGAGGCAATGTTTTAGGAGCGAGCAGACGTGGCAGCAGAGGAAGGGGTCGAGGCAGCACTATTCGCAGCCAGAGGCCAGTGCTCCCGGTGTCATCCAGCGGTCGTGTCTCCACCGACAACCCTGCCGTCGTCGATTGGTTGGCTCGGTCGTCTTCCTCTTCCCAGGTCACCTCTGACACCTACAGCCAACGGTCGGTGGGTACGTCAGACACAACCGTTAGTTGGCATGGCCCGGGACCAAGCCCACTGAAATCACGTGTCCTCTACCTGCCCCTGTCCTTTGGTGTTCCCTCACCAAGCGAAGTATCGCATGCTGTGGGCTCAGCCCCACTGTACAGTGAGGAAGAGCTAACAGAGGGCGGTCAGGAACGGGGGGAGACATCCGCCTTTTCAGCAGCCAGGCGAAGAAGTAGTGGCGAGGAGAGTGGCTCGGTAGCCGGTCTAGAGACAGGTGTGTCTCCTGACCCAGACGCAGCCGAGGGGGCTAGTAGTGAGGCGGAGACCCTACTTGATGATGAGGAGGTTGATCGCACTTGGCAGCCTCGTCGTCATCAGGCAATTTCTTCCGCATCATCAGGAGAAGAGGGTGGCAGCTTGGCAGCGAGCAAAACAGTCGGTGGGTTGCCCAGGAGACAGCAGCAGGGTCGCAGCAGTGTCAGTGGAGCCAAACGTCCACGGAGTAGAGCACCAGCTCCACTGCAGCCTACCACCACGGCCAGTAGTGGTGCCGGTGTGCACGGAGGAAGCAGCAGTCAGCCAGTGAGGAGTATCGGGGGCAAAGTTTCCTACTCGGCGGTGTGGCAATTTTTCGTCAAGCCGCCCGAGGAAGTAAACGTAGCCGTATGTCGACTATGTGGCCAGAAAGTCAAGCGTGGCCAGGGGGCCCATGTTGGGACTACAGCGTTGCGGCAGCATATGCAGCGTCGCCATTTGGTGGCCTGGGAAAACCGTGATAAAGATACGGCGGTTCTGCCCGCCCCAGCCCCCGCTCCATCACCCGCTCCGTTACTTGCTCCGTCACCCGACGTCAATCGCCCTCCATCAGCCAGTCAAGGCTCCAACACCTCTGCTGAGGGGAGTTGTCGCTCGTTGGCATCTTCCGCTCGTTCAGATGCTCCTTCTCCTGCTACTCCTCTTCACGGATTCCGTCAGCA